>NW_010237939.1:0-2949 GCF_000690775.1 Eurypyga helias
CCACGTGCCCGGGGAGGTTGGCAGGGTCGTGCGCACCCGTCGCCGCAGCTGTCATTTTAGACAAAACGAGAAAATGAGCAGAAGGCAGCAAAGCCATCAGGCATGCGGCGGAAAATAATTGGCTGAACAAAATCCTTCGGGAATAAGGTCTCTAGAAGGATGTTGAGCCACATTATTGGAAGGAATGATCTATGTAGATACGATTATAGTTGTTACAGGAATACTAAGAGAACCATTTAAAAGAATACTTCAAAGTAATAAGAAAATTAACTACTTCCAAGGGGTGGAATTGTTGCAGGCCAGATATTCTTTGTGTGCTAGACTGACATGTGGAAGTGTAAATTGTTAGCTCCTAGAATAATAACAGTGGTGGAGATGTTTTTCTGTGTATTAAACTGTTTTGATGATACTCTTTTTCTGTCCACGTTGTTAATTTAGTAAAAAACCTCACAGTTTGGAATGTTTGATAACAAGAAATGGGCCCCCTTGCTTATCAAAAGCAGCAGGGTACACGCTCATTAGTACTTCAGCACTGTCCTCAGAAGCTGAGAATGGTTTTGGTAAATCAGCAGGTGTATACAAATCTTTTCCTTTCTGCAAGCTTTGCTTATTAAAAGCTCATTATAATACTAAAAATCATGCCCGTAGGTCAAAAAGACCCTTGCCCAGGTGAAGAACCTTCCGATGAACACCTGTAATAGCGGAAGTAATGTCTCCACAGTATTATAATCCTATGTAAATTACTAACCAGTTATTGTAAAGGGGGTGGACTGGGAAAATCAGTAATCCTGAAAATTTTGTGTATAAATATGGCACAAAGAACTCTGTTTAGTGTACATGGTAGGAGGAGATAGCCCTATGCACCCAGTGCTGCAATAAACCAGTGTTGGCTTTCTGAACTATCATGTGTTCTGGAGAGTTTTCTTGGTTACAATTATCAGTAAAAATCTGACCATGGAGTTTAAACTCTCTCCTTACCTTCTGTGAGTAATGACACCAATGGGGTGGTATTTGGTAGCACAAGCATGAAATAGTGGAGATGTGAGTGAGAAGCTGATGAAGGAATATACACAGCACTGGACAGATGCACCAAATGTCCACTATGCTCAGCTGGCATCAACAGATGTAGATTAGATAATTTCCTCTGAGGACAGGTATGCAGCTGTAGACATTCAAGTACACTGCACATTACAGAATTACATCTCTGCTCATGGAGCAGATGAAGTATATGTATATAGCAGATGAAGTGACACAATGAAGTGTCCTCACATCGGGAAAAAATTCAAAGGAGGTCCTTCTGGTTCTTTTAGCTCTGATTAATGCCAGGTGGATCAATTTAGCTTATGTCTTCCTACATATATTTCCTTCAGTAACTAATACATACATGGTCCCTCAGCTGTGTGCACAAAGCAGTGAGGCAGGGTGCATTGCAGCCTAGGAACGCATACTGCATTTCTGGATGGAATCTGAAAATCTTGAGTTAGGCACCGAGGCTCCTCACACCTTGGTAGAGAGCTAAGCAGAAATCCATCATTTGCATCCAAGCGGCCCAGATCTACCTGATGAGAACAACTGAACCACGGGAATGTTCTTCACTGTTACCTGACATCTCAGACTACCCTTAGGTCTATCACCACTGGCACCATACAGAAAAGCAGTGGTTCAGTCCTGCAAAGTAAGGTGTGTTGCTTACCTAGAAATGCAGTTTTCTGCAGGATTTAAGACACTTGACAGTTTCTGCCTGTATGTATATTATTTCCCCTCCCTTCCCTTCCTCTTTCCACCCCCCTCCACTCCCCCACCCCCCTTGATTTGAAGGATGAGAAAAAAGGAGTCTGTTATTGAGTAAATAAAAAATACACACCTCATGCCATAGTGTTTTAAATCTTGCTTAAGTCCAGATGAATGCTAATTAAAGTACTAAGAAGCTGGCAGTGTGGGATAGGATGTTTTTTAGAGCTTCAAAGAATCTTCACTGAATTTTGATGCAGGAAACAGCTACTGTATGATGGATAGGAAGTTGGCATGATGCCCCTTTTTGATGTAGGAGAAAATTAATGCAAATTAGAAAGTTACTATAATGATAGAAACACCAGTTTCCTCTCTTTACAGAAGAACCTTATGTGGACTCAGACTTAAGAAGGAATGTTGAAACACATGATCCCTTGAATGTAAATTACTGGAATATCTGGAATATCTAAACAACATTATCCCCTGAATGTGTTAAATGTGTTAGCCACCTGAATATCTGGAATATCTAAATGACATGAATATCTTGATTATTTCAAATGGACATTTTGTCTTGAAAGTCTTAGGCAGATTGGGAAGTCTGTACACTCAGAGTACCCCAGCCAATCCCCACTGAGGAAATGAGGAGGGTCTCTTGTGGTCAGGAAAAGCAGGATAAAAGGGAGCTGCATCCCTATGTAGGTTGAGAGACCCCACAGGAATATGTCCCATGGACTCTCCCTTTATTCGAATAAAGTTTTATTATTATTTTCTTTACAGGACTCCTCTGCCTCCTTTGTGAACACTGACTCTTGGCAGTGTGATTTTCCATACAAATGGGAGCTCGTCCAGGAGTCTTCCACCTTCGAGGGACGGTGGGCAACGGACTGGGCTGACAGCGCGCCTCACCTCTATTTGGGTGATCAGCTCCCTTTCGATGTCTGCCGGTCCTGGATGACTGATTGGGTACCCATGACTGTTCGGAGACAGATGAGTAACGGACCAGGGGGGTCCATGAGGGGTCACCAGAGGGAAAAGGGTAAGTAAACTGGCAGTGGGCCTGGAAATCAGGCAGCGGGCCTGAAAATACTGGGTTTTGGTAACGGGCAGTGGGCCTGAAAATAAAGGGAAGGTTCTTAGGGACACTCAAGGGGGGTGAAAAGAACCACACCAGATGGTAAGCCAGAGACTGGGGACCTACAGGCTGGTCCCTCCCCACCT
>NW_010237939.1:3130-4264 GCF_000690775.1 Eurypyga helias
TTCTTGGAGGTCTGGATGACACCTGGGTTGAAAGGGATTCGAGTCTCCATCTGGTCTGTGATCATTTGGTACTTTGGAATTTACGCTTTGTTATACTGGAACATGATTATCGGATCTTGATTATTGCTCTGGTGTATAAATCCAAGTTCATTGTATGGATTTTTTGTGTATTAAACTATTGAATTTACAAATGGGAAAAGAAGGGAGTAAAGAGAAAAGGAGAAATGGAGAAGGAAATAGTCTGACAATACCGTCAGACAGCCTGTTAGGTCTGATGCTTAAAAGCTGGGAGGATCTTAGGACTCGCCCAGGGATAACTAAGGAAACAATGGTAAAAGTTTGTTCTGGGTATCTGGTAACTGATAAGGATCCTTAAGGGGTTTGAGTCCCCTTCTGGGTAGTGCCTTAAAGTGAAAGCTTCAGAGACCCATGAGTTTGTCTGGGGTTCAAGTCCCCTCCTGATGGAATTTGTGTGAGCATGGATACTGGTGATGGAAATTATGATAATGATTTTTGGTTTGTGCTGTTGGATTTGTTTGCAGGCGTAACTGGTTAATATGTTCGGTTAAGCAAGTGGTATACATTGTATACATTGGGTTGTTCTTGAGAGATATATGTATGTTTGGGTTGTTGTAATGGGATATTGAAACGTCAGGATTACAGTTTAAAACCCTCTTGAAGATGAGTGTAGAATCCTCTCAAAGAGGGGGAATCCTAAGAAAGTCACCTAAGAGGCTTTTTGAAGCATTGGAGGCGAATTGATGGGCCCTTGGGTAGAGCAGTTACTCGGGAGAATCTAATTGAGTATTATAATCAGTGGTGGCCATTATGCAAGTTGGAAGATGGAGAAAAACGCTCTGAGGATGGAACTTGGAATTACAATACCATGTTGCGATTGATGTTGTTTTAAGATGGAAAGAAAATGTGATGAAGTTGCATACTGTGATATGTTTTTCACTTTAGGAAATAAGAAACTGCCCTGAGTGGCAGAAAGAATGTGGCATTAACACCCCACCCAACGACTCTTTTGTTCTGTCTCTAGAGGGGAATAGGAATGTTAATGAACGGGGACATAAAATGAAAAGATGTCACCCAGCTTGTGGTATAGAGCAAAGGTGTTTGAAATGTGGGAAA
>NW_010237939.1:5066-5294 GCF_000690775.1 Eurypyga helias
GAACGTCCTATCCCTGAACTGAAGAACTTCGAGCAAGGCCCCTGGGAAAGGTAAAAGGCATTCTTTAATTTTAAGAATTATAAATGCCTGTCCATAAGACTCAGTAAAAACCCTGCAGTATTGGGCTAAAGAAAGGTGCCTAAGGATGGTTGGTTGCCTGCCTGTAAGGCGAGGCTAAAGCCCTGCAGGGCTGGGCTATAAAAGTACATAAAGGAAGGATGGGTTGTG
>NW_010237940.1:0-1250 GCF_000690775.1 Eurypyga helias
TGCTAGTCAGAGTTAAACCACAACATCCACTCTCTGTTGGGATTGGCCATGACATGCTTATCAGACATGGCTTGGTTAGTAATGAGTCTGCCCAAAGGTGTATAAACTGTGTAACTGCCCCATTTGGACAGAGTTCACATCAGCAGAGTCTGTCGCTGCTGCTCTCTGCTCTCCCCTGTAGTTGTAACAATACCCTATTTCTGTCCTGAACTGATAATAATTGCATCTTGTTTATTCTGTGACATCAAGAAAAGTGGAAGTTGCAGATCTTGTAGAGACACTGTTCACTGTTGTGCTAAACTCTGGGGGAAATTTGGATTGTAGAGGCAGCATGTGAAAGTCCCATGATTTAGTTTGTGCTGGTTTTGGGCAGGGATGAGCTGCTCTCCTGGTCTGGCCCACAGGGTCTTTTTTCATTCTGTGATACATCAGGCTGAGTGGTCAGTTTGAAGCATGGGATGGAGTTTGCAAGGCATGTAGTTTTTTGCAAGGTGCAAAAGGGGACTGTGAGAGGTGCAACCCAGAAGGTGAAGGAGGGGGTCGGCTACGAAATTCCTGCCAGTATCTCAGTCTTTGTTCTGACCTTGTGGCGGGTGATTAGCTGAGGAGCATGTTTTGTTAGGGAATTGATCTAGGAGGGGCAGCTGGAAGTTTCTTTCTCCCTGCTCTCCACTCCTGGGCTCAAGGAGGGGGGTTCTCTCTCCACCTTTGGGCTCAGGGTTTTGGATTGGGGTTTTTTGTCCTTATCCGCTTGGATTTCTTTGCCTTGCTGTTCTGAAACCTGGCTGTGTGGGTCCACAGGTGGTGAGATCCTGTATCATGTGTTCTATTTTCCTGTTCTTTTAACATCCAGCTTTGGACATTGCTGAAGGAGAGAAATGGCCAGTGCTTTACCTCTACACTGACTCGTGGATGGTGGCAAATGCCCTGTGGGGTTGGCTACGGCAGTGGAACCAGAGCAACTGGCAGCATCGAGGCAAACCAATCTTGGCTTATACGCTATGGCAAGACATTGCTTCCCGTCTAGACAACCTGGTCGTCAAAGTGCGTCACATCGATGCCCACGTACCCAGAAGTCGAGCTACTGAAGAACATCGATACAATCAGCAGGTGGATCAAGCTGCTAATATTGCAGTGGCTCAGGTAGATCTGAACTGGCAACATAAAGGTGAGCTGTTTATGGCTCGGTGGACCCATAACACCTCGGGTCACCAAGGGAGAAATCCCACATACAGATGGGCTCGTGACCG
>NW_010237941.1:0-270 GCF_000690775.1 Eurypyga helias
GCTCCAGGAAAATTGAGTTTCTCCTCCGGGGCTCCACTGAGGAAGGAGGGCGAACCGGCTTCCCCGAGCTGTCCCCGCACTCGCGGCCTCTCGCGCTGCCCCGTACGGATCATTCTCTGCCCTGATGGGGAACGTTTAGTAATGGGGAAAACCGCTTGGGGAAAGCAAGGTGAACCAGGTGCTCTGAGCCTGGCGTGGTTCAGTATGCTGACGGTTACATACCCTTTGGAGGAAGGCAAACGCCTACATCCTCTGGGGAGAGTGTTCAAT
>NW_010237941.1:280-17492 GCF_000690775.1 Eurypyga helias
GTTGCTGGTGCTTTTCAGGATCCTCAGGTAAAATCCAGCCTCGCAGTCGAGGAGAAGGGAAGCAAACTGTCTGGGCTTGAGAGAGGGCAGCATGACCCTGACCTGGAGCAAACCTCGACCTCAGGAGGTGAAACCAGAGACATACTTCAAACGGCCTATTTTCATCTGGGCATTTTCATTGCCCAGAGAAGCTGTGGATGCCCCCTCTGTGGATGTCTCCAAGGCCAGGCTGGCTGTGGCTTTGAGCAACCTGGTCTAATGGAAGGTGTCCCTGCCCAGGGGGGTTGGAATCAAATTATATTTAAGGTCCCTTCCAACCCAAACTAGTAAATGATTCTGTGATCATGGAGATACTCTAGTTTGCAGCAAGTACCAGATAAGTGGAATGTGTTGTCTTAGGAATGGCATCTTTGGGCTTGACAGGACTCTCACTTTGTTGCTCTCTCCTTCATGCTTTAAGAACAGCTTATTGTTGCGTTTCCTCTGGAGTATTGTTATTTCTTGCTAGTTCATTAATATTGTCATTACTATCATTGCTCTGTAGTGGTACACAAGGCCTCAGTGAGGGAGCTGTACAGGATACTCAGCAAACACAATAAAAACAATCCCCACCCAAACAAAATCAGAGGCTTCTACACAAGACAGTGGAGAGCACATGAATGTCTCAAAAGTAGAGCAGCATTAAAGATGACTGTGAACTGTGGGACAAGTAGCGGTCAAGTCGCCACAGCTGCCTAGCCAAAAACTCACAGACCCAGGCACCAGAGCACAAAATAAACCCAAAGCACTGAACCTGTTCTGCAAATCAGTTCTAGAGACACAAAACAGAACAACAGTGGGTCAGCAAGTTATGTCAGATTGAGGCTAGGGACTGTGAAGAGCTGCCCTACTTCTAGGGGAGAAGACACAGTCAGCAAACACAATCCTCCTTGAGCTCCCCAGAAACCTTAGACAATGCAGATATTGAAATGTCCTCAACGGCAGGCCAGAACATCCCCCCTTTTGTGGCCATATGTTTACAAGAGCTGTTGTCTGGGAGCTCATGTCCTTGGCACTCACTCAAAGGTCCTGGTCCTTCATGGATGAATTGGATGGGAGGTTTGCTACAACCTCAGCTGCCTGCAGCCACGTTCTTGGATACCTGGGGCTACAGCCCCAGTATGGTCTCAGAGGAGGTATAACCTTTCCTCCTCAGCACTTCTGCACAAATGCCAGGTCTCAACCAGCCAACTGCAAACCTCACAATCAGCTTTGCCCTGGGACCCTGCTTTCCCCAGGTAGACAAATTAGTGACTAATGAAAGCATGCCACTTACTCCTGCCTTTCTGTGCAGCCAGGCTGTCTTCCCAGCAAAGACTCCTTCAAGAGAAGGAGGAAGGATCTCACCCAGACATGGCATCACCATCAGGGTGAGGTGCTCATCTGGACACAGCGCTAAGGTCTGGATACAGCCACACAGACGTTTTGCAGTTCCCGCACAGGCCTTTCGCTGCCTTTCCCCTTGCACTGTCCCCTCTGAGCTGACGTGGATTTTGAAGACTCACTAGAGGAATGCTGAGAGCAGCCAGAGCATCTATTCTTTGCAAGCACTGAGAAGTTGACACGGGAAATGCAGAAGGTTCAGGCCCATTGCTAACGACCACACGCAGTATGTGGCAGACAAATGGCATTTTCCGTGGACTTTCAAAGGAGAACGCCGTCCGCCAGTGGCCATGCTGTCAGCAAGGCTTTCGTGCAGCAAAGAGCACAGGCACACTTCCACCCGCTCCACTCTTCACCTGTGATTTGGGACCAGGCGGCTGACACTAACCGCAGCACTTTAAAAAATAAAAAGTAACTCAGCGTTTGTTTCTGGGGAAACAGCCCAAATGTAGGGGATTATTCTGCCTACTTTTCTTTTAGATGAAGAAGTAAAATAAAAAGTAAATTGTCTGCGCTTTTTTAGTACATTTTGCGTGCATGTAGATTTTAGCATGTGCTAAGGACTCCACTTCAGGCTCAGTATACTACTCACACTGACTTAATGGGAATCTGGCTGTTTATGTTTTAACAGGGGTGGAATTAGACCCTACATTTGAAATTTATGGCTTTTTTATTCCTTTTTTTTATTAATCTATTTCATTATCTTAATTTGCTTCTGCTGTGCTCTGAGAACATCATAAGTACACTTCAGCATTCTGAATAACATCTTTAAACTCAAGTATGCAAACATTGTGCCTCCTAGTGGGTAATGTACATGGACTTCTACTCTCCCTCAAGTTGCACTTTCATGCTAATTTCTTGGGACTTTTCTTCTGTTAGTATCAAGGAGGTAATTTACAACATCTTTATTACTCTGGAAGTTCCTATTCTTTCCTATGCTGCTCACTTTGCTCTTTCTTGGACACAGCCTGTTACATTCTGAATGTTTGGCCTTCACAATTTTCTTTATTGTGCATAAATCTGCCATTTAAAATTCTTCTCATTCACAAATTTGTTTGTGAGGAGCCTGTTACTGAGCCATTACTGCTATCACACAAATAGTAAGAAAATGGGTGTTTGTGTATGCCCCTGAGTGGACTTTACAGAGTATCTCATCTGGCCCTGAATTGTACAGTAACAGCAATGGAGTTCATGTTTCTTATGTAAGCGAAATGCCCACTCCATGGATTCTCGGACTTTTGAAAGAGGTACCCAAGACATGTCACAGATAAGACCCAGGATACTGGTTTTGTTGGCTGAATTTCCCAGTCTGAGGAAGCAAATGACAAACTCCAGCAGCAGGTCATTAGGTTTAGGTACAGCAAGGTCCATCATCTACTCCTGCCTCCTTAGCTGGCTGCAGCCTGGCTGCAGCTTCAGCTCAAAGCAACTGCATGTAGTCTATGAAGATACAAGCTCTAGGTACCTTCTGGTGGTCAGGCTGAGGTTTGCTTATTCCCTGCCCCAACTGCAAGGACCAGACTTTGGTCCTCCGAGGCTCAGGAAGACTCCAGAGCTCAGATGAAGTTTGCACTTGAGCATTTGTTTGGCATTAACAAAGCACACAATAAAACATTCCTGGTCTTGAAGACAGACCCAGTCTCATGAATGCGATTGTTACTCCTTTCTCTGCTATCAGAATTTCCTCCTCTGGTCTCACCATAGGCAGGAGTAGGATGTCTTTGCCACTTAGAAAAGAAGGGTTTTTATTTTCTCGCTTATATTTGGCCAGCATTGAAGATGTTGCTAGATCTCAATAGATAAGAAATAATCCAGAACTGGCTGTGTTTAAAATGAACAGACAATTTTTATCTCTGAACATACATAGCCTATGTATGGGTTAGAATATGAATCCTGAAAAGGCCATGATTTGCCAGACTGAAAGCCAAATTGGAGGAGAGAACAGTTTCATTACTTTTTTTATCCAGTCCTTATACACTAGCTTGGATTTAATCTCTTCTCCGGTTTTCAGGTTATCACAAGGACAAACAAGAAAAAAAATCATTAAAGGTTGATGTTAGAAGCTGAGGCAAATTGATATCTAACAATACTCTCTGGCAGAGCACAGCTGGGTGAATAGGACACTGCCTGATGGAGATTCGTCATGTGATGTGTACTCAAAAAAGCACTGCTTTTGTCACTGGCTAAGAAAGAACCATTCTTCAGAGAGGAAGTGGCATTCAATAATAGTAATAATGATGATGATGATAATAAATAATAATAACAATAGTAATAGATTTGCATTCTTGAACAATTCGCTGTCATTTTATATAAAAGATAAGGCTGATAAAACTGTGGGCTGTATTTTGTATTTTAGGTGCCCGGTTCTTGGATACACATTGTATTTCCAAGCTCTTCCTCTGCACAATGCTGTCTCCAAAGCCTTCAGGGGAAATGAAGGGCTAATTCTGTCCTACAGTGCCACACATCTCCATAGACATTTTGACCAAAAAAAAAAAAAGCACAGAAGAATTGAGTCACTCCAGTCCCGCTTCTTGAGCCTGCCCTGCAGAAACAAGGGGATGGCACGAAATGGTCACTGGTTACTTGAGAGGTCTCTGTTCAAGGAGTTTCCAGCAGGCTTCACATAGTCCTTATAGCCTTTAATTTTGATGGGACTGCTAGCATGAGTAAAAGGTTGCAGGATCCTTCATTGTTGTTATCCATAGGCTTCAGAGTGTATCAATTATTTAATTTGGCCTAGTTAATCTTTGACAGTGTAATGCTTGTATAGAGTCAATGCCATAATATTTTAGTACATACCAGCTGATGCTATAAATTGCATCAGTTGATATGTACAGTAGCTTCTTGTCTTGCCTTGGAGGTTGCTAAGTGTGTCCTCAACAGATAGTCTGACTGGACTCTTGTATGTTCTTATGAAGTAAATAAAAAGAAACAAACTATAAAAATAGCACAGTAAAGTTTGTAAACTACAAGCCAGAAAGCAGCAAACATCACACAAAGCAAACACTCATGAGGGGTATCACTTCTCTCTAAACTTACCACAAACCATCAGAGAACGCTATGACACCCTGTGAAGATGAACTAAAGATAGTGGAACACTCAACTCAAGAAGCCAGTCTAGCAGAATTAAGTACCACTTAAATTAACACTTAAGCCATTCGTATCTAGCACTTGGAACATACACTTCACCATGTATTTCAGATGAGATTTTCTCTCCCTGGAGTATATTTAGGACATGTAACAGCAGGTTCTTTTGTCAGTGAAGTTCACAGTTCACATGAAGACATTGTCTTGTCCTCTCATCGTTAGGCAACATAAGGCTTTGGGGGATCATATGGTCCTCTCCTGACTCTGGAATAAACTGTGTCACTAGTAAAATCAATGAAGGAGGCATTCTATAATTGGAAGGCAGCTTTAAGGAACCCAGTAATTGCTAGCTTGTACTGCTGTGTCTTCAAAAATAAGGCCTTGCAGAGCAAACTCATATTAAAAGCAGTGTGTTCTCTAGCTCAAGCAAAGCGCTCTACTCTTTTTACTGTCTTCTACAAGTGAATGCTAACTAATAGCATTGGGTATTTGCCATTGAGCATTCATTGGCATAAATTTTGCTATAAAATAGTATTAGGAGTATTTGCCTTAGCCATCACAGAGTAATTCTTCTTTTACTCATTTTGGCATGCTGTGCAATTACTGAAGATGCTTTACCTCCTGGAAAGACATGAGCATGGCTTTCAAGGACTACAGTACTTGGCAGTACCTTGTAACTTGGCCAGGGCACAAAAGAAGGAAGCGACATGAATCATTTTATGCCTGTAAACTCCCAGGGTAACGCTTCAAATAGACAAACATGAATTCCGCTATTTTAGGGCACTCCACAACATGACTATGTTGTAAGCAATCCTTTGTCAGAGATTATGATTACATCACAGACTGCGTGCTTGTGTGACAGCCACGCATGGATGGACAGGCACAGGGCTTATGCCAAGGCAGCTATGATGAATACAAATTCCATACGAGTCATTAACATTTGTAAAACTCATTGGGGTTATGGGACAAAAGACAATATGTCTGTGCAAAACACATGGTAATACAATGTGTACAAATGAATGCTTCTGCATCTTCTAGAATACAAATATTTTAACAGGTGCATTTGAAACCTCTCCAATGTTATAGCTCTGAGAAACCACTACCCAGCTCATCCTACAGAAACAATGTGATTTTTTCTTCTCTTTGCAATAATGCAATGAACGTGCATAAACACAATTGCTCCTTAACAGCTAAGGAGACAGACAGTGGAAGAATCCTTTTCTTTGTATGCCACTGTGTCTAACCCAGAGCCATTGTATCAAAATATTGGTATTCAGATCTGCAAGTCATGGCTACCTACAGTCTCAGTTTAGAAAGTTTGACCCTCTTCTTGGCCCTTTTGCTTTCTATTATACACATGGATGATTAAATGTAAGGACATAGAAGAAAGAGTAACAGTATGTCACTCTAAGAATGACTAGAGTGATTTAATTTTAGAAAACCTCATAGTGAAGATCGTCTAGATCCAGCAGTTGACAGACAAAAAACCACTGACCTGTTCTACTTCATGTTGCAGTAAAAATGTATATCCTTTATTACAATTCCTAAAATCACAAAACTTTGGAGTCTGCAAAGTTAGCTCCAGCTATGGAAGGCTTGGTGAAAAACAATTTCCAGAGCAGGAATAGAAAAGAGCAGGACTTAAAAAAAAAAAAAATCATAATAAACCATAACAATTTGTGAAGGGATATGGTGGCAGAACTACACATTTTTCTCTGAGCTGCACAGTCCTGTCTGAGGCACAACAGCTGCAATATGATTATTTCCACAAGCAATGACGATGACTTGTGTTGCCCTGCAAGAAGCATCCACGAGTTTTCACTGCAGCTTAGTCTCTTTTCCCAGCTTGGTAGTAGGGGTGTTAGAATTATATCTGCACAAAGGGTGGAGAACTCTTTGGTGTGGGCAAATGCACAAAGGGTGGAGAACTCTTTGGTGTGGGCAAATGACCACGCTCAGTCCCTCCATCCTAAAGGCAGCCTGAAATTCATAAACCCATGGAGCGCAGATCACCGGACGGCTGCGTACCAACAGTTTCATTCATGAAGAGTCAACGTGATGTCGGACAAGCCAAGGGCTCACAGTCTGGTTGTGGCCTGCAGATCATCCAGCCCGCAGACTCCACAGGGCTGTGGACGAATTGCTGGTGTGGGGGTAACGAGCTCCTACCTACCTTGCTTCCCCCCTTGCCATTGTGCTTTGTTGCTTTATGTGCTCTACATGGTTCCATAGTGAGGTGTATTATCTGCTTCCTTCTTGCGAAGATGGCAGAGCACCCTTGGCTCTATCGGCTGCTGTGGTTACAGCAGTTGCATGTCCTCCTTCAGAAGAGGCAGGCTGACCAATCTGCTCACTGCCCCCTTAGGTTGGGAAGGCTATATGCTAGTCGTACCGCACAGACTGTCGGTACTGCACAGATTCCTGAAGCAAAACACTCCTGACAAAAGTCACAAAGGTAAAGTCACTACTCAGCTGAGTGACAGCTTGTGATGTAAGGACAAAGGGTATGAAAGCTACGACTCCTCCCAACTCTGTTCTGGTAACAGAATGAGCACGTGAAATCGTGGGTCAGAGGGCAGTCTTACCAACTTTTGGAGAAAACCTTCTAGAAAATGTAATCAACTTCAAATGTGAAAAAACAGACTTTTTCATTCTCCATTGTAATCTAGAGTGCAAGACTGTTTGCAACAATATACAGCTATTTGCAACTTATTTGCTGACCCAGACCATCTTAACCCACAAGTCACGCAGGTAAAATACTCTTTATTTGCAGTCAGAAATTACTGTGTGCAATGTTTCCAGGCTTATATCAATAAACCAAGTTCAAATCCATTTTAAAATCTGACCTTTAAAATGACATAATGGGTTTCTCAGTGCATTGTATGAGAGTGATTATTTTTCCATAGTGGGTAATTTCAGATAATAATGAATACCACAACTTCAGCTAAAGAAGGAAACAAACTCCAGGAAAAAAAATCACACTGCCTTAGTCTTATGACAGTACCAGTTAATTTTCATTAAAAGAGAGATGTGCTTTCTCTCCTGCCTCAGTTTCCCTTCAAACTTCCAAATTCATCCCATTACTTCTCTTTTCCCTTCCCTCTTTAAGCAGTTTCTCTCTTACAGTTTTAGCCCTTTTCCCCCACCTGCCTACAGGGATACACCTTGGCTTTCCATTCAAAAAGCCCCTTTTCCTTAGCAAAAACTGGTTTTCAAACTACTGCCTTCTCTCACCATCTTTCTCTCACCACCAAGATGGTGTACTATACTGTCTGCTTTCTCTATTAATTTTCCTATAATTAAATGGTAACCCCTTAAATCAGGTCTCTGTCACATGCTTTCTCTCTATTCCATCAAATCGTCCTTTTCAAGGCTGATGATGTTCTCCATCTATCTGACTCACCCATACCTCTAGAAGAGTAAATAGCAACAGTGACCAGTCACTCACAGGGCAATCGGGATTTCTTGGTTGCCTGAGCACGACTGAAAGTATGAATCTACATACAGGAAAGATCAGCTGAAAAGAAGGAATGATCAAATACAAGCAAGGGAGCAAAACTATCCCAAAGCACTTCTGCCTCTGTGACCATCATTGTATGCTCATCTTACATTATGGCCAAGAGTAGCAAGATGATCAAATTAAAATTAATCTAACAGCTTTCATATGATACTCCTGTCCATTGCCAGAAGGTCATCATCTACAGCTACTGCTGCCCTTTTACTCAAATGGTGCCGAAATGAGTCTGATAGGAGATACTGAAGGCAGCTGGATTACTTCTCATCATCCTTTGTACAAGGAGTGGCTTAGCATCAAGTAGACTTACTAAGACCACCATTAGACAGATATATATTTTCTTCAGCAAAAGGTTAACAAAATCTCCCTGAAGAAATGTGATATCATGTTCTACAGGGAGGTAATGGAGAAAAGGTTCAGAGGTACTATCTGGCATCAAAGGGAGTGACTTCATTGAAACTCTAAGAAAACTCATTGTCTTTGTCCCAGGAGGGTTATGTTCTTAGACCAAGTAAGTAAAAACTTTATCTTATTTTGGAGTAATTTCACCCACAACATGTCTGCAGAGCTGTATACAGCCGGGGGACTCAGTTCTGTATCCACCGGGTGGTCAGGCACATTTCCTGCCCTCTTTCTTTATAGACACTTTATGTCTTCCCCGCCGGGCCCCCATCTCTGAATGTTTCCAATGGCCTAGAGTCACACGTGCTTTTCTTCTTGTCCATGTGGTGCTCTCCTTCCTTCCAATCCACTCATCGCAGGAATCCCCTCAAAGGTGGCTTGGGGCTTTTTTCACCTATAATCTCTCAAACCTACTTTTAATTAAATAATTGTTCTTTACAACATCTTGACCTACTTGTAGAAATAGAAAAATGTAATGTTGTTTGGGCTTTGTTGGCACTGTGTAGATGTGTGGTGTTCCACAGATTACTTGATTTCTGCTGAAGCCTAGTTCAGCTAGGAGGCTGGTTGCTAGCTATTCAGCTCTCCCGATTACGGAAAATTTCCTCTCCCTGTCACTGGAGAATGCCTAAACAGTCTAAATGTAAGCTTTTTACAATCACCACAAAGCCTCCCACCTGGTGGAGGCTTTTTAACATGGGATGGTGATATTACATAGCACGGTGAAACGCAGTTACTGGAAGAGCTGCAACACTCATCATGCATGAGGCTTACTCTAGTGCTGTCTATTTGCTTAGGCTTGCTAGTATGCATGACAAAGTCAGTAATTTTAGGACACGGAATGTCTCCTTGCATGGGAAATGGAAGTAGGTAAGTCTGGAGAAGACTAATACACTTAGAATTGGGAGGGGGTAGAGGTGTGAGCCAAGTACTACAGGTCTGCTTACCCTTAAATGGTCATGGATTCCTTGACGCTACCACATCTATTTTAATCACTTGGAAGCTGTTGTTTAATGCTGCTTTCACGTTTGTGGTGTGGTAAGTCGTGTTTGGCCATGACGTGAGGAGAGACACAGTGAGACTATTTGTGCTGGGCTGACAAATGCCATTAAAATAGTATCAAGATGATGAATTACTAACTCATTCAGCAAGAGTCTCTCAGCTTGCAGAAGCTCTAAATAAAGAGACAGAGGGAAAACAAGCAAGTAAACAAACAAATCAGCCAGAGCAAGTAAGAAGATGAGAATCAAAGCCACAACTAGCTGCATAAAAGCCCAAAATCCCAGACACGAGGATTTATAAATTCCTAGTAACAATGCTGTCTGAGCACCCTCTAGTGGCACACGGTTGAGAATAAACAGCTCCACAGAGGAAAATGTGATCCCACAGGAAAAAAAAATAAGCACGTAGTGTCTCGTTGACTTTGATCAGGCAATTAATCCGTGTTTGTGTGTTTCCATTTGGAAGACAGGGAAGTAACTCAAGATTCAAAACCAATTTTGATATTTATCTCCTGGCATTGTGTTCCCAGCATTTCCTTAATTTGCATGTCATCCCACTGGTTAAAGGCTTCTGTTAATTTACAAGTGTTCTGTCAATTTGTTTTAAACTCATTTTCTTTGGAGTGTGAGATTAGAACCAAATGAAAAATAATAACCTAGTATAACAACACAGAGGGAAGATACGGAGGGAAAAGAAGTCATTGCAACTGATTTCCAATCCCTGTGGCATCGAGGTATAATTTAACTGCAAATACATACTGAACTTGTTTGGTTTGAAGACAAAGCTAGTCACTATCTTGTGCTTGTATGTAACCCGGAAAAGGAGCAGTGACTGGTCTAATCATGCAATGACTACATATATTTTTCAGGAAAATTTTAAACTTAATTTTGTATATACACAGAATATGCTACATGTTTGGTTCCCCCTCCCCCCCCCTTTTTTTTTTTTTTTACTTACTGTCTGTCATCAGTTGGGTTCACCATACAAGAAGTGTACTCTGCTAAAACCATGGTGCTACCATTATGAATTGTTTTTACTGTTAAAAAAAATATAAATCATTCATCCCAGATAGAGTGGTATCTCTTATTTCCAATGGAAAACTCCTATATTTAAAACATCCACCAGAGTCCTGGATACTTTGTCACAGTGAAGGCATTTGTCATCAGGAAGAGTCGAACTGGTGGTGCCAGACAAAATTTCAGCTCTTAGGGTTTCCTACTTCAGGGACTGCAGGTGACCTCTTCTGTTGCAGCTCTATCCTACACAAAGAGAACAGCTGAAACAAAGACAGATACCTGTAACTCTGGGGAGAGTTAACACACTGGAGCATCAAATCAAACTGACAGCAGGGGCTAGGCTCCTTGAAGAAAGACAGGACCATAGATAAAGCTCTCTGAAGCTGAGCTATCTGTCTTTGGTACCTGTCTTGCCAAGTGACTGGATCTGGCCAGCAATAATGAATAAAAGGTGTCTTCAGAAGGGGAAAGGCAGCTCTGCCAGACCTCATCCCCAGGGTCTCCTGGGGCTGTGTGAGGACACATGAATGGAGGCACAGCTCTATTAAATCACACAGCTGAAGTCATCCTTGCCCTCAACAGGCCTTGCCTCAATGCTGGGACTCTTGATCCCACCTCCTCTTTTTTTTTTTTCCCACCATGGGGAGCATGGAAAACACACTCCACCTCTACCACACTTTACCTAACTGAGCTTCCCACACCAGGGAAACAATTTCCAATGAGTATACTGCTGTTGATTTCTGTAGAAAATAAATGTGTTTTCAGGGTTATGGCTTGAGAAGAGAAAATTAAGAAGACCTTATGTCCTGGATGAAAGGCACTGAGGACAATTATTCTCCCAAGTAATTAAAAAATCCAGGGTAAAATATCAATCCAAAACTGTCTTTAACTTGGAAAGTGGAGATCTGAATTCTGGAATATTTCAGAGAGTTCACAAAGTATTGTGACCTGACTATTGCTCAGCAACCTGAATACAGCCATGATCCACTAAAAATGCGTATTCCGTCTTAATCAGTCATCTACTGGGGGAAAAATTAAAGTAAGAACCCCAGCAAATATGTCTAGTTTCCAATTATCTCTTACTTTTTCATCTTCTCTTTACATAGGTGAGAGAAATAATTTCTACCTTGATCATAAGATATGCAGCCAGAGGAGTGATTTAAAGTCTTTGGTGGGGCATGTATTTGAAAAATACAAGCAGGAAAAAAAAAATCTTCATTACAGTTAATTACAGCTAAAATGGATTTGGAAGAGAAACTACTCTACTTTAAAGGCAGCCATGAAAAAAATGAGTCAGACCCTGATCCACACTTACCCCAGTCTGCATTGCTGTAACCTTAATGCCTTCAGAAGGATGTCTCTCACTTTATACTTCTCCAAGTGAGATGAGAATCAGGCCTGCAGCCTACCTGCCCACCCTTGCCATGATGATGATGATAATGATAATGAAAAAATTAATGGACCTGGAGTCAGTATTAAAAATGGCTTGTACCTAATACAAATTTTACTCATGGCTGTGAAGCCCTTTTTTTGACGAGAAGGAAAACAGAACATTTACCAGCTGTTCAGATAATGACGAACACTAACAAGGGAAGACATACATGTTAATGAGCTGGGGGAGGGGAATCAGAGGAGCACTCATCAGTATGCAGCTGTAAGTGCAAATTCTTCCTCTGAGTATTTTGGAACTCTGATGACATGTCATACTGGCAAATAGGCATGAGACTGAAATCAGTGCCAGATAAGGAAAATAGCACTCCCGGAGTCTGCTTCCAGCCCTGGCCAGGTGAAGATCAGCCTGTCTTTCACCATGCTGTTAACAGTATCAGGACAGGTATTTTCACCACATGTGACATCTTCTAATAAATTATTATTGCAGTCACAAATGAACAGTCAAACTGAGATGACCTCATGAGTCCAGCAGAAAATAACAAGTGAAGAACGAAAGAGACATGTGGATCAGAGCTGGGGGAAGAACAATGATGCCTGTTGTACTCTCTGGTCTGTACATCACACAAACAAATTGAAGCTTAAAGGCTTGCCTGCATGCAGAGTTGTAGGGTCTTCTTTCAAAGTGTGATTTAAAATCTGATGTAGCTGATTTAGTGCAAAAGCCAGCAAAAATCAGTCTTCCTAAGTTTAAACCCAGCTCATTTTCATTAGTTTTAGATCAGACAAGCACAGGCTTACACTGAAATATGTCATTCAGCCCAAACTAAGGTCTGCATGTAGGCTTACAGTACTCTAACTAACCCACCTCAATTATGTGCAGACAGGACCTGCTCCCAGGTCTTGTAGAGGTGGGGGACTTCAGGCTACCATAAGTGCAAAACCCCTGCTTGCAATTCACTTCCTCCCAGTTTTCTGTAAACAATAAGAAGGAGTATTGCTTGGAGGACCTCAGCAACGTGAGTCCTGGCAGCTTTACTTGAACATAAATTTGTTCAATTTTTTCACCCTGAGCAATCTCATGAGACCAATCATCAAAACTGAGCAATGTCAAAGGGTAGGTCTGGAGAAAGAGCCCTGCTTAAAAAGAAAACCCTGCTCCGGAGCTTTTGACCTGTTGAGGATTTCTTGGCTGCATCCACAGGTGCCAATCCACAGAGCCACAGATTGTAGTCCTACATAGTCAGAGATTGCCAGTATGAATGAGAGTTTTTGGTGTAGAAATGAATAGGTGGTGTAAAGCCACCTTGCTTGGCCTCTGCTCATTTACATCAGCTAGAAATGTCTTTTGTTTCTTTGATGTGTAAATAGGTCTTTACAAAAGGGTTAACATTTCACGGAGGGATGCTCACTCACTAGGTTTTTTTTCTCAGTAACAGTTGTGGCACTTGAATCAGTACTGCAAGTTGCTGCATCAACCTCCATGTCAGGCTCAGATTGAAGACAGGCTGCTGGACACACGTTCTCTCCTGATTAATATGAAGATAGAACTTTTTTTTTCCCCCCTTAATGCGAAGAGGAGACTGAAAAGAAATGTTAACCATTCTAGCTCTGTTTCTACAGGAAAAACTTATGCTGCACAGCAGTCAGCAATTCTCATGTGAAATCAGAGAAGAAATAGAAAACATGACCAAGGGAGATAAATTAGAAAAATCATTTAGAAAAACTCAATTCCCTAGTAAGTTCTAGTTAGTCTCACAGAATGCACTGAATTGAAATGCAAAACGGGGAGTCTGACTCCATCAAGATGCAAAGGTTGCACAGTATGGAAGCCAGTGAAATCATATGAATTAATTTAACTCTGAAAAAGTCTTCAGAAAAGTAAAAGCTTCTGTTGCTTTTGCAAATGGCTGTGACGGCCGAGCCTGTGAGATAGACCAACAACAGGATGAAGTGCAGAGTTAAAAAAAAAACCCCAAACACAAGTGTTTTAAAAGTTGCAGTTGAGGACAGAGACCACTTCAAGAATTGAGTTGATCTGATGCCTACCTGACCCATAAACTGATCCCTATCTGACTGATCCAACAACATTGCTAGGTGCTCCTGCAGCACTAAAACCCAGGGAGAATAGGACTGGAAGAAACTCTGGGAAATCTACCCTGGCTGTCTTCTTGGAGGCAGGTCCTGGTACAAGATGGGGACCCACTGGGGAGAGTTGTCCAACTTGCTGTTATAAACTTGCACTCTGCCTGGAGATTTCATGTCACTGCACCATGGAAGGGGAAAGGTTTCCAAACTCAGTCATCTTTTGCTACATATTAGGCTCACTTACACTTGTTCTTTCCCTCATAGTTATGACAGACAACTGCTTATCACCCTCTTCAACACCATGCCTCCAAAGTGTTTGTCCATGTCTACTCACTCTTCTTTTTTTTTAGGACAAGCAAACCAAATTCTTCAGCATGACCTGCCAACCATGTTTTCCAGTCCTCTAGTCATTCTTGCTGTGGTCCTTCTGACTAATTCCAGCTTCTGCACTGGTACAAGGTGGGTGGTGGGGATGCACAGAAAAAAAGGTTTCTGAAGGCCCATTGAATACTCAGGCTGTTTCGATTAAGCTGTAAATAATGGGGAAAACCTCTGATTTCACCAAGTGCAAGAAAATCTTGGTGAAAACCAAGATTTTACCAGTCTTTGCAGAATTTCTAGCACTCTTCCTACATGCAGACCAAGGGCCTTGGTTCTGCAGAAGCATGAAGGCAGAGATGTGTAAGTCACTCTTACAATGTGAGGAAAACCAGGTCTCTTGTCCCCCTGATCATCACCCAGACAAGAACCTGCATTTTCACCTGCCATTGCAATTATAAAGGGTGTTGAATCCACCAGACTGGTGAGAACAGAATCTCTGCACCCCTTCAGTCTGCCTCTGCCTCAGGTCCCTATAACAGCCCATGTCAGACTAGTGCAGAAATCTCTTCTGCCCCTGGGAGATGTTGTGCAGGTGTGCTCATCTGTGCCATTGCTTTAATCGTGACACCCACTGATGTGGCCATGCTGGAGATGCAGTGGTTTCCACCTTTGTACTCCTGGTGATAGTGTCACTGCCCTACAGGAACGAGACAATGGTATGACTGTGCATGACCACTTCTGACAAGAAGCAGCAATGAAAAGCGTAGAGAAAATTTAGAGTAGGGAAAATTTATCCATATGGAGTCACTATTCTCAAGGTTGAAATTTGGTCAAAATCCTTCCGTGTGAGCTGAAAACATGGAAACTTTAACAGCCCAAAGAAGTTAAGATCTTGGAGTTTCATCTGTTCTGGAAGACTGCAGAACAGTAAGACATGGGCCATGTACTGATCAGAGCCTTCAAAGCCTGGGTTTGGACTTCAAAGCACTAAAGTGTGTTGATTGACTTTAAATACATAATCAACACAACAGCCAACATGGCTTTGCTAAAGGCA
The DNA here is from genome assembly GCF_000690775.1 of Eurypyga helias. Lineage (NCBI taxonomy): Eukaryota > Metazoa > Chordata > Aves > Eurypygiformes > Eurypygidae > Eurypyga > Eurypyga helias. The sequence continues at coordinate 15,579 of NW_010237941.1, forward strand.
AATCATACGTAACAGATTAGGTGGCCTTCTACAGCATGGTTACAGACTTAGTGGGTAACAGAAGAGCGACTGATGTCATCTACCTTGACTTGTGCAAAGCATTTGACACTGTTCCGCATGACATCCTTGTCCCCCTTGACAGTGATATTGAGTGCACCTTCAGCAACTTCGTGGATGACACCAAACTGAGCAGTGTGGTTGATACTCTAGAGGGAAGGGATGCCACCCAGAGGGACCTTGACATGCTTGAGGGGTGGACCTGTACAAACCACATGAAGTTCAACAAGACCAGTGCAAAGCATTTGACACTGTTCCGCATGACATCCTTGTCCCCCTTGACAGTGATATTGAGTGCACCTTCAGCAACTTCGTGGATGACACCAAACTGAGCAGTGTGGTTGATACTCTAGAGGGAAGGGATGCCACCCAGAGGGACCTTGACATGCTTGAGGGGTGGACCTGTACAAACCACATGAAGTTCAACAAGACCAAGTGCAAAGTCCTGCACATGGGTCAGGGCAATCCCAAACATGGATACAGGACCAGTGATGACTGGATTGAGAGCAGCTCTGTAGAGAAGGACTTGAGGGTTTTGGTGGATGAAAAGCTGGGCATAAGCTGGCAGTGTGTGCTTGCAGCCCAGAAAACCAACAACATCCTGGGCTGCATCAAAAGAAGCATGACCATGGTCGAGGGAGGTGATTCTCTCCTTCTACTCCACTCTTGTGAGACTTCATCTGGAGCACTGTGTGCAGCTCTGGATCCCCAAACATAAGGACATGGACCTGTTAGGGCAAGTCCAGAGGAGGGTCACAAAGATGATCAGAGGGATAGAACACCTCTCTTATGAAGAAAGGCTGAGAGAATTAGGTTTGTTCAGCCTGGAGAAGAGAAGGCTCCGGGGAGACCTTATAGCACCTTCCAGTACCTGAAAGGGGCTGACAAGAAAGCTGAAGCGGGACTTTTTACAAGGGCCTGTAGTGACAGGACCAGGGGCAATGGGTTTAAATTGAAAGTGGGGAGGTTTAGATTAGATATCAGGAAGAAGTTCTTCATGGAGACGGTGGTGAAGCGCTGGAACAGGTTGCCCAGAGAAGCTGTGGATGCCCCATCCCTGGAAGTGTTCAAGGCCAGGCTGGACGAGGCTTTGAGCAACCTGGTCTAGGGGAAGGTGTCCCTGCCCATGGCAGGGGGGTCGGAACTAGATGATCTTTAAGGTCCATTCCAACTCAAACCATTCTATGATTCTACAACTTGGAAACAGTAGGTGACTGACGTATTTGAAATCCTAAGTGTCTCATTTATTCAACTGTTGGCACCACTTGCTGTAGTTTCTTCATGAGCTAGTAACTACACTACAGTAGCACGGATGGTGCAGTGTGGGCAGCATGGGACTCCTAATGATGAAAAGAAAGGATGGTCCAAGAAAGACCATGGGATTATTGCTGCAGGCCAGAGGATGTGAAGAGAAGTCATGAGTGGTGAAAGGGAAAGTGAAGAGAAAAAATCTGATCCAGCTGATTGCTAGCTAAGCACATTCCCTCCTGTGCAATAAAACCTGTAGAGATACTTTGGAAGTAAAGAAGTCATGAGAATATGGTTATACATTAAGTCATGAATCAAGAAAACTGTACTGAAACAACACTGTTCACATCATGCAGTTAAACATTCAAGAGCTGGAAATTCTGATAAATGTTCAGGCAACTGTAGTTCTTGTATTTCTGCCACGCTTGAGGGGCTGACTACAATGTTAACACCATACTCTTCATGTTGATTTTGTGTGTGATATAAGTATCTGTGCTCAGACACATTTTGGTTACCAGCTCCCATTCTGAGGATCTAGGGCTGGGGTCCTATTTATCTTCTTATTAATATCAGGATAAACTCCAAGTAACTTGTCGTGGTTTAACTCCG
>NW_010237942.1:0-975 GCF_000690775.1 Eurypyga helias
CGTCCAATGAGGAGCCACGTCTCACAGTGGTGGACCCCCGGAGACAAGTCCCACCACCTGATGGCCACGCCCACAGTCTGTGTCCAATGAGGAGCCACGTCTCAAGGTGGACCCCCGGAGAGACGTGGCCACGCCCACAGTCTGTGTCCAATGAGGAGCCACGTCTCAAGGTGGACCCCTGGAGACACGTCCCACCATCCCCATGGTGAGCATCCAATGAGGAGCCACGTCTCAAGGTGAACCTCCAGAGACACGTCCCACCACCTGATGGCCACGCCCACGGTCGGCATCCAGCGAGGAGCCACGTCTCATGGTGGACCCTCAGAGACATGTCCCACCCCCTCTCAGCCACGCCCACGTTCTGTGTCCAATGAGGAACCACGTCTCATGGTGGACCCCCGGAGACACGTTCCACCACCTGATGGCCACGCCCACGGTCTGCATCCAATGAGGAGCCGTGTCTCAAGGTAAGCATCCAGAGACACGTCCCACCCCCTCGCGGACATGCCCACAGTCTGCGTCCAATGAGGAGCCACCTCTCATGGTGGACCCCGGGAGATATGTCCCACTACCTCATGGCCACGCCCACAGTCTGCATCCAATGAGAAGGCATGTCGCAAGGTGGACCTCCAGCGACACGTCACACCCGTGGTCTGTGTCCAATGAGAACCCACATCTCATGGTGGACCCCGGGAGATATGTCCCACTACCTCATGGCCACGCCCACAGTCTGCATCCAATGAGAAGGCATGTCTCAAGGTGGACCCTCGGAGACACGTCCCACTACCTCATGGCCACGCCCACAGTCTGCATCCAATGAGAAGGCATGTCTCAAGGTGGACCTCCAGCGACACGTCACACCCGTGGTCTGTGTCCAATGAGAACCCACATCTCATGGTGGACCCCTGGAGACACGTCCCACCATCCCCATGGTGGGCGTCCAATGAGGAGCCACGTCTCAAGGTGAACCTCCGG
>NW_010237943.1:0-15800 GCF_000690775.1 Eurypyga helias
GGCGGGGTGGGGGGGGGAGCTGGACGGTTCCCAACGTCCCGAGAGAACCCCAGTGCCTCCCGAAAGAGGGGAACCCTGCACGGCCTCAGCCCCTGTCCCGCGGGGGGCGAGGGGTTTTGCTGCCTCAATCCCTGCATCCCTGCATGCCTGCATCCCTACATTACATCCCTGCATCCTTGCACCTCTGCTCCATGAAGGATGAGGTGCTTTGCAGCCTTCATCCCCGCATCCTGGCATCCCTGGATCTCTGCATACTTGCATGCCTGCTCTGTGAAGGGTGAGGTGGTTTGCAGCCTGCATCCCTGCATCCTTGCATCCCTGCATCCTTGCATCCCTGCTCCGTGGAGTTCAAGGTGGTTTGCAGCCTGCATCCCTGTATCCCTGCAAACCTGCACCGTGGAGTTCAAGGTGGTTTGCAACCTGCATCCCTGTATCCCTGCAAACCTGCACTGTGGAGTTCAAGGTGGTTTGCAGCCTGCATCCCTGTATCCCTGCAAACCTGCACCGTGGAGTTCAAGGTGGTTTGCAGCCTGCACCCCTGCCCATGGCAGGGCCTGCTCTTGCCGCTTCAGCCCTTCCATTTCCTAGGGATTCCCTAGAGCTGGATGAGGCTTGGACTGGCACTTAAGGATGTTCTGTGCAGGAAATGGCTGCAATGCCCACGTGGATGAAGACACACCAAGGGGAGATGATAGAAGGTTAAAATATCCCAAGTGGCATGGAAAAGGTGAGAAGTGACTGTTCCTGCTGCCGCCAACAGAAGAGCGACTGGGGCAGCAAAAGGAGACTGAAGGCAGAGATGTGAAATGGGCAGCATGGGTCACACAAGGACTCCCCGCAGGACTCCCTGCTGCAGGAGGTCCAGTGTGCTCGGAGGCTTGCATGTGGCCAATAAACAAGTGGACAAAGTCATGGAAGAAAAATCTGGCCCCTAAAAGAGGCCAGTTGATCCTACCCGGGAACACCTGTCCCGTCTGGCTCCTGGGTCACTCGTTTTCACTGCATGAGCAAAGGACCAAGAAATAGGCCGTAAAAATAACTGCCTGCAGCTGAACCTCTCTGGGAAGCCAGGATACACAAAGGAGGTGGCTTTAGGGGAAGCTGGTGCCATAGGATCTAGACTATAAACCACCTCCTCCCATTGCAGGGACAGAGGCCCGTGTTGGTGCAGAGGGAGGATCGGTGCTGTAATTCACAGGCTCTCGCAATTGCAGAGTGTGGCAGCGCTGGGAAATCCCCAAAGCTCATCGCCAGATTAAGAATTAGCTCCAGATTGTAGCGAGATGGATCGGCGTCCTGGCGTGGTACCCTCCGGCAGCCTGGTGTAGCTGCTGCTGGTGCTACGTGATGCAATCAGTCCCCACTGCCTAAGGAAAGGAAAAACTGGGGAAGAAACCAAAACAAGTGACCGAGGAACAGGCACCGTGCCCTCGGAGTCTGTCCTGATCCCAATGACCCGAGCCCTGAGCTGATTACCAGCAGCTTGATCTTTCCTCTCACGCTACATCCTGGTGCCTGCACAAGGCTGCCTGGGGGGAGATGGCTGTACCCTGCTTTTAGGGATGCAGTTGACTCCAGCTTGGCTCTGCTGGCCGTGTGTTGCGTTTCTCACCTTCCCCAGCAATGAAGTGCAGAGGGCAGGGAGAGAGAAAGCTCCATGCTAAGCCACCCTCCCTTGCAGCCAGTGCTGCCCAGGTGCCCCAGCAAGCCTTCGGCCAGGAGTTACTGGCACGGCTCTGGAGTGAGAAAGGTCACTGGGGACAGGACCGGGGTGACAGAGGACACCATGGGAAAAGCCACTTTGCAGAAGGCAGCACCTGAGGGGACAACGGCTGTCATCACAGCGAGGGAGCAGGCAGACTTGCACACGGGCTGTGTCCTGCCTGCAAGCACGAGCCCTCTCTGCTCTGACATCCCCTTCATCCTCCTCTCCCACTCCTGGGGATGGGACTTGGAACAGCTTTGATGCAGTTTTCCTTGCAGAACTGTTGGCAAAAAATTTTGCCAGGCAGGAAACTTTGCAACAGCCCATGGGGACACACCAGAGGGGGCAGGGAGGGATGTCCCTCCCGGCTCCCGAGACGAAGGACCCCACAGAAGGCCAAGCAGACTACCCCACGTGTGGGCTCTGGTGTCCTAGGCTGCCGTCTCCTGTTTGCAGAAGGCAACCCGTGGCCCGGGGCCACTGGCCTCTCCCAGAAAGCCAAGGCACACGGAGCCTGGCCAGCTTGTGATCTGAATCACAACAGCCTCCCGGCTGCCTGCACGGGTGGGAAGAGCAGAGGATGCTGCTCTGCCCTCCTCTGAACTCCCCTGCTCTCCCTGAGCTGCTCTGGGCTTTTCCTCTCCCTTGTCTCTTCCCCTGGAGCTGACTGCCTCCAGTTCCAGGTGAGAGACCATCACCTTGGCCTCTTGGCTGCAGGGCTGGGAAGTCCCCACACACCCTTTGCCCTTGGGATTTGCTCTGGAAATGATCCTCCTGCTTCTTCTTGTCCCCTTTCTTGACCCACAATCTGACCAGCTTAAATTCCACATCCCACTGTGCTCCCTATGCCACAAGGTGCCCATGGTGTATGGTCCAGTGCTGAGACACCCCAGGGAGCTCATTACTTTGAGGATCCCCCAAACAGCCCAGGGAAAAGGGTAGGTGCTCCAGGCTGGGAGGTGCCCATGCCCCAGAACTGCCCCAGCCTGGCAGACACAGCTTTGGAGGGAGGCTGGAGCCACCACAGAGACCCTCTGGGCACCCAGACAAGTGGTGCCACAGACATTTGGAGGAGAAGGATTATACACTGGACAAGGGGAATTAAAGTCTGGGGCTGAGGGCTGAAAAGTAAACTGAGATGTTTAAATAGCGCAGGAGCTATAGGACACCATAGAATTTAGGTTGGAAAAGACCTTTAAGATCATCAAGTCCAACTCTTCTGTGTGCTTTCTCCTGGAATAAAGGATGGGAGAGGTAGCAGTGAGGCTTGGTGGGATTCTGAACTCATCTGACCAGTCTTTGTTGGTGTTAACACACACCAGTGTGGTGCACATCCTATGGAAAAAAGTCCAACACGTATTTGTAGAGCCACTTCCAGCCCCAGAAGAAAAGGAAGAAGGTGTCAGACAGAAGTGCCCGGCTGCGTTGGTTTTGTCAGAGGAAGCCCAGGGCTGTGCAGGAGGCAGAGCTACATGTAGACCGGGGCTTGGCTGGCAGCGGCCGTGGCTTTGAGACGAGCGGATGACCGTCTTGGGGACGGATTGGGCTGACAGCGCAAGGCAAAGACGCTGAGGAGACACACAGTTGAAACACAACGTGTTAACAACAGAACGAGCCCACGTGTCAGAGTTCATGGCTGGAAGAGACCTTGGTGGCACATACGCCGGGCTTAGACGCATGCTCACCGAGGGGAGCGATGCGCCCCATGGCTGCGGCCTGTTCAAAAGGACGGTCGCGTGAGAGTTGCGTGGGAGGGAGAGCTTTATGAAGGGGCTGTTTCCTCAGTTGAGAGTTATTGATAACTGTGAAGTGTGAGATCTGGAGCGCACATGGAGCGACGTGTTACAGCACCCGGGAGCAGTCCTGCATGCTGGGACCACACCAGGCAGCTGAACCAGGGAGCAGGAGACCTCCCTCACTCCTTGGCCTGCCACTGGGGGAACCGGGACAAAACATTGGGTTGTTCGGAGAAATCACCCCTGGCTGAAGACCAATCTGAAGGTCTGACATGTCCAGTAGTGAAAAAACAAGGAACGAAGGTTGTGGAAACTGTAGGTAATAAACTGACACGGAAGGAACTACACAGGACACAAAATAACGTGACTCTGGGCCTCGTTATGACAGATACAGATGAATTAATCACTGGGCTGGAAGGCAGTGGTTGTCTGGGGACTGGTCAGCACAACCTGATTCTGCTTGTTCTGGGTGAAAAGGGCATTTTTGGCTCACATGTGTGATGCTACATAGAGTTAATTTTTCCAAAGCTGAGAGAAAGTAGGAGAGAAACTGGTTGGGAGGAATCATTTAGAAAGAATGTGAGAAAATATGGTGGGCTCTTCAGAAAGAGTTTTTGATAGCTGGTAGGTCGCAGTGCAAACGGAGAGGAAACGGGTTTGGCTACGAGCCATTCTGATCCAGTGGCAAACCGGAAACCTAAGAGCTACACATCACAACCGGAGGGGAGGGAGGACACTAAAAATCCATCAATAAAATGGAAACTTAAGATAATGATTAGGAAAGCTAAAAAAGAACAAGGAAAAAATCCATGTTGAGCAGAGGTGAGGACGACAGGAGAGACTTGCAGGTAGATGGAGAACAAAAGAAGTGACAGCATTGATACAGTCTCCGCCGAACAACATGGAGATGATAAAACTAACAGCGATATGTAGAAGTTGCTGTGCTCGGTAAGTAATTCCTTTTGGAGAGCTGGAGGGGGATATACTCGTATCAGGCAAGATACCGTGTAGACCACTGGAATCTTGGAAAGATATTAGAGCACATACAAGAGTAAACTCACAAGCCCAGAAGAGTCCTTGGAGAGCTGGCAGAGGTGTCCTGCCTTACTAATCTTTATTTGCAAGAAGATCAGAGAAATGCTAATGGTTTGCCAGAATTTCTAAAAAAGGCAAATGAGATCACTGGATAAATCAGACCTGTTAACCTGGCATGATGCAAAAGAGTTTAAGAGAATCTGAGCTTTAACTAACACAGAGCTAACAAGCAAGAATATAAATAAAGAACTGCCCTGTTTTTGTGGCAATGAGGTTTGGTACACAAACTCAAAGTCCCGGGTTTGGTAAGTGAAGGTTTCCCAACATCATTCTTCTGAACATTTTGACTGAGGACTCTTCAATACAACGTGATAAAGTAATTCCTATGGGAGCTAGCTACAGGTGAGCCTCAGAAACAGTTGACCTTTGTCAACACGCAGGAGTCTTCCCCACGGGCTTCCCCTGGAAGGCGGATGGTCCTGAATCCTTCTCACCGCTGAACACACCGGCACACGGCAGAGGGATGGGTGATGAGATAAGGACATCACAGTCCTGCTCAGTGGTTTGCTCCTTTGGTGAACTCAACCCATTCAAACCAAACATCTTAGCAAGTCAAATGCAAGGAGCAAGGCGATTATGGACTTGACATACTGAGTGGGAGGACGGAGCACTCAACCAGAGCTCCTACTGCGATGTGGGACAAAAAGGAGTAGTACAATGTTTGGGTGTTTAAACAGAGAGCCGGAGGTGGGAGATAGTATCTCCTCTGGCTATCACATGGCTGATGCAGAAGTCCTGCCCATGCTTCTGTGTTTTGTTTTATTTTTTTTTCAATGCGGATGAAACGTGGGAGAAGATGTAGAAAAAAACCACTGCCAGGAAGCCCAGGCATGGGAGAGAACGAGAGCACACATGCCTAGTCTGGTTATCTAAATGAAACGGAGATTAAGGAGCGTATAAGTGTTTTCCTAAGGCCACAGGAAAGCTAATTTCGTTTGTTGTAGGTAACACCGAGCATTTACAGAGGAGAAACCAACAAGACACACACTCTCCAGCCTGTTGCTGACACGAAGGACGCGTTCTAACAAAGTAAAGCCTCCGTCTGTTTCTCATCGTGTTCCCAATCTCTCTGGCTTGGCAGAAGGAAGGCGCACCACAGGTGTCAGAGACCTCACCCTGGGAAAAAAAACCCTCAAACACGCCCTCTGATCCCCTACAGCGATCCGAACGTACATATTCATCTCAGCATACCCCAAGCAGGTATCCCACAGCACATACCTGGGATACCTACCTCTCCTGGCTAACATCACAGTCGTATCAGTTCCGCATTAGTCGAAGCATTAGGGCCACTTAATGTGTCATTATCGGTGCTTGATCTCACAAGTGTCCTAAAGAAGGTGGTGCTCATGCAGCCTGACTTGGTTAATGTCTTATGAGGGTAGCTGATGCTAAAATACCCTCATTGCTCCATCTACACCCATTTTAATCTAGTACCTTTACACACTGAGAGATTTATTGTTTTATTACTCCATTAACAAAACCATACGCCTCAGTCTTCATCCGCGGTCCTATGACTCTTTATACTCCTTATACTAACTGACAAGACCCTTAACTAGGAGGGTTTCATTTAACTTAATTAACTTAATTTTTTTAAGTTAAAACTCTCTCAGGACCCTAACTGCCTCCATTTCGATGCTACATGCTTTAATATAAGCAGCAAACTGATGGCTAAATTCCAAAGCCAAGGAAACCCACATTAGAAATGATCAGGCTTCCTCAACAAGAAGCATGATTAATCACCAGAGCCAGACAGCTAACGAGAGACCAAGGCTCTACGGGTTTATGTCCAGATCAAGACTCGGTTCCCTTCTTGAAGAGGTGTTGCTGTCAAAACCCACATTTGTTATCCATTGTAGAAGTGAGTGGGCAACATACAGTGGCCTGTGATGTTAAAGAAGCCACCTGGGAGGGGTGGCTGTTCTTTCCGGCCTGGTATTCCCAAAGGCACTGCACCTCCATCTGCTTCACCAAGATCTGGAGGTGAGCAAATGGGGTCCCTGAAATCAAGGCTGGGGAGACAGCTCATCCAGCTTGCCCTCCTCTCTACCTGCAAGGGATCACTTCATACGCAGTCTGAAGCAGTCAAGGGTGGGGAGCCAAAGCGTGGCTAACCCCAGCCCAGTGCCAGCAAAGGCCTGGGAGCCTCTCCGATACATAAATCTTTGGCACGTGTCTGGAGCTGCCGCCAGCCTGACAGACCGAACAGGGCCTTCCTTGGAGGTCTCAACTTGGGAAACCTGCTACTTCTCAAAATCCTAGCCCCCAGCTTGAGTCTAATCCCCCAGACCATGGTGCTCCAGGGAAGTCCCGTTAGATCAAAGCTGCTCATGTGCCTTACGGCAGCTATGCTGGCATTGTCTTCTCACAAGTGACCCAACACCTTGTCTTGTGATGGCTTAGTAACTGAGAGGTACCTCTGGACACAGAGCGATGTGTCTCACCTGTTACAGAGGAGGAAGGACCCTGCCGAAGTCAGAGCAATCGAAGGAAAGAGATACAACGCAGAGGAGAATCAGGCTGGTTGGCCTTGCGTCATGTGTGTAGTCAGTAGTGAAAGGCTGCTTCCAAGAGGGAATGGTGGGGCCATGATATGAGGACACATCCCTCAGTGTTAGCAGAAGTGGGTAAGTATTTTCCTTGCCCTCTTGGTGGAAGGCCACTAAAACAATGGTGTGGAAGAAAGGTGGAAGGAACAGGAGGATGAACTGTGCACTAAAGGTGCTTCTCCATCCTGCTTGATGACAGCGGGCATCCCAGTCTTAGATGGTTATATCAGGGGTGGTGAAGTCTCACTTCAGCTGTCATCTTGAAGCATCCCTCAGTAAAGCTTTGCTCCATCTGGCAGACTGCATCCTGTCCCTCTGGACATGGCCACATCTCTGCCACCTCCTCCTTTTCTCACCACTCTTTCTGGCTGCTCCACAGCAGCACAGTATGCTGGACACGAGGACTTTTGCCCTGAGGGGACGGCAGTGTTGCCACATTTGTCTCCAGCGACTCACGCGATGTACGCTGAACCTGCCCTACACTGTCCATGCCAGCGTCTCAGGGGTGGAGGCCACATGGGCTGATGGGGGTGAATGCTTTGCCCTCAATGCTGTTATGGAAATGATCATTGCATTTCTGAAATGGCAGCAAGACCTTTGTTTTCCAAAAGAATGGATTTTCGACATCTATACAGAGGTGAGCTCAAGCTCTCCTTGTCTCTGGGTGCTCCGTGGCGTGAGGCTGTGGTAGAGCCTGAAAGCCAAGGTCAGGGCTAGCATCTGTTCCTCTGACACAAAACATCAGAGGGCAACCACAATGCTCAACTGGGGTGGGGGTGACCTCCTCAGGCACCCAGAATGGTGGAACCACCTTCTCCAAGAGGGACAGGCTGCTCCCAATCTCGCTGCAGCCCCCTCTGCTCCCTGGGCCGTTTGTTTCTTGCCACACGAGCTCCGAGCGAGGGGCATTGCTGTGAAACACGTGCTGCCAACACACCCCTCTTTTGTGGACTCGCCATTCCCCAGCACAACTAAAGCCGTGACACTTTGGGGAGGGTCTCCCAGACCCCGTCTGGCTGCTGGGAAGGAGAACCTGGAGGGGAGTGGGGGTGTGGAATGGGTGTGGGTGCATTTGCGGGTGCGTGGGAGCGGAACTGCCCCACGCACATGGAGCTGCAGTCCCACACGGTTAATCAGCACCAAATGTGCATGTGCATAAAGTGAACAGAGGGAAAGCCTTTGTCAGGCTGCGGAAGCACTCAGAGAACCCTTTTCCCCTTAAGGTTTACTGCTTTTACTACTAGCCTAGCCGTTATTGCCCCCAGCGAAGCCGGGACTTTGCTCTAAAGCCAACCAACGAGAAGCATCAGCCAACCTGCGCCTCTCCAAACAAGCGTGCACGCACCTTTGTGTGTGCATTCCTCCGTGTGTGGGTGCCCGTGTGTGTGAGCATGCCGAGGGGCGTGAGCGTGGGTTTGGGTGGAGCGGGAGCGCACCTCGCCCTCCCCGGGTGCCGGCGCGGGGAGCCAGGCGGGGGGCTGCTGCTGCTGCTGGGAGGCTTGCGAGGGGGAGCTCGGCACTTCTGCAAACAGAGGCCTCTCTCAGAAACACCAGCAGCCGCTTCAGGGGCAGGTTTGCAGAAGGAGCTCAGTGCCCAGGAGCTCAGGAAACAGGGGGCATCTGCCAGGAGACCCCCCACCCTGAGCTCTTTGGTGGGTCTGCCCTCCTGGCATCCCCCCGCCAAGCCACACACCCATGAAACTCAGAAACGCGGCTGGGAGCTCTCCAGAGAGTCCGGGTGAAGGTGTTTGGCATACATATCCGCAGATGGATGTGGATCCGGAGGGCACAGCGTGGCGCAGGGTCAGTGCTTGAGTGCTCCAAGCGAAATTCTGTTCTGGGTCCCCGACGTGCCCCAGCCAGGATCCGGGTGTCCCAACAAGAGGGAGGTGTGGAAGGTGCTGAGGTTGTCTGGAAGGGAAGCTTTCTTTGTGATGCAGGTGGCAAAGCCCCCCCAGGTTCAGAGGAGCCACCAGCAGCCAGAGCATCATGACCGTCCTCCCCGTGCCATCAGCCCACTGCCGGTGGCAGGGAAGGTGCCCAGCAGCTCTCGGACAAAGGGTCACTCCTGCAGCTCGAGACCTCGGTCCTACCGTGCATCTATACACTCAGCAGGAGGCTCGAAGCCAGAGCATCCCACAGGGATTTCATCTGGTGGTCCAGGCTGACAACAGAAGACTGAAACCTGCCCTCCAACACTGCTTATGGCCCACAGCGTCTGGGAGCCGTGGCAGGCATGCCTGCCGCACCACGCGGTCTTTCTGCAGGCAAGGAGGCCTTTGAGAGGCCGGGATAATGGCTAATAGTGCTGTTTTCCTCTGCTCTGCTTTCCTTCAAGTGAATTACCAGGGTCTTGCTGGGAATTATCCTGCCATTACCCAGCGCTCTGGGGAGCTGCCAGTGATTTACTTAACAGCAAACAACACAAAGAGCCGGACATGGCGGGAGCTACGCAACTGAGCAAGCTGGGGAACGTGCAAGTGGAAGAAAAATGCTGAAACAGCAGCCGGGATGCAGAGATCCAGCCGGGAATGCTGGACAGAGATGGGCATGAGGGTGTCTCTCAGAGCTGCTGTCCTCCAAGGGCAGATTTGGTCCAGATTTGGTGTAGCTGAGTGTGACGGAAATGTCCAAAGGTGGTGTCCCTGCAGTGCTGTGTCTGGCTGGCTGGCGGGGAACCCAGGGCTCTGGTATGGGAGGAAAATCCAGTGCTCCCTGTTCCTGGAGAGCCATGGGACTTGGGGATGGTCAAGAGGCTGTGAGCGGGTCAGCAGCACAACTGGGGCTGACCGAGATGCACCCCATGCCTGCACAGTGGGTCCAGCAGGGACAAAGGGTCCTGACCCCGCCGTTGCCTCTTTGCACCTTCCAGACTTTGCCCTTGTCACCCTTTGTTGTCCCATGGGTGAACACAGCCCTCAGACACCCGAGGCCACTCTTGTCCCAGCCACCCTGCTGCCTGTGACAGCCTCTGCTCTGGGGAACCACCGCGGTGCAGGTCTGCCCAGGGCTGCTCCCTTCTTCCTCCGGGAACTGCTCTCTGCACCCAATGAGGCTGCGGACACCCCTGCGGACATGTGCCACCCCACCTCCTGTACTGCACCCTCCCCACAGGCTCCCTCTGTCCCGCCTCACCTTGCACAGACAGCCCCTGAACAGCTGCTGCGCACCCCAACGCTCTGCACCACCGACCCCCCCCAGCACCCACAGGGACCCCCTTGTCCTCCTGCCCCACGCCTGCTCTAGCACGGCTCTGCGCTCACACACCCTCCTCTTGACACTTCACAGGCGCCGGGCGAAGGAGGGGCTCCTCGACTGCTAGAAAGTTGTTCCTACTCTGCGCTGGGAGCAACCACATTACTCACGAGTCCCGATTTAGTGCGGGGATGTGTTTCCCCCCTTCCATCTCCAGTCCATTAGCTACTATGGAAACAACATGTCATTGCCTGGAGGTGGAGTTCAGCCACAGCCAAAACAGCCACGGATAAATTCCAGCACCCAAATTCACATCCCGGGGCAAAGCCTGAGCAGCTCCAGCCCGGGAATGGAAGCAGAGTCCCGGCTGTGCTAAGGGAGCATCTCAGCCTGGACTTGCCGGCTGCGGGATGCGTGGGGTATGCAGCGTGGTTGGGGAAGACCAGGGTGATTTACTCTTCTGGAGCCCTGATTTACTCTTCAGGAGCCCGACCAAGGGCGTGCAAGTGGCATGGAGACAAACCACAGATCTGCAGGGCCTCGGATGCCTCATTTTCACACCAACCTGCAGCACCCACTGTGGCCGGAGCTGGGGACGGCCATGGAAGGGGGGCGGCAGCTCAGTGTTGCAGTTGGAGGGGCTGCACAGGGACCCCACTACTCCCGGCATGAGCAGAGCCTGTTCTACCAGGGGCGCCTGGCACAAGGACACAGTGGGAGCATTTAGCATTCCTTGAAGTTCATCCGTGCGGACTGACCTCCAAGTGCTCAGCACCACCCTGCTCCCCTGCCTCCCGCCCCCTCCCAACCCCTGATGGATTTTCGGAGCATCGCACGTGGACAAGCGTCCCCCGCTTGTCTGAGAAGCCTTCTCCTGCTGCTGTGGCTTTGGGAAGGTTTGTCCCCTGCGGGGATGGCACAGGTGAGGTTGCAGGGTGACCAAACCATGCCCCCGTACCCTGAGTCACCTGAATCTGGGGAGGGACGATCAGTGTCCTGACCTCCGCCTAGTTCCCTGTGTGAGGAGCCATCCCATGGCCCGTAGGAGCCCATGGGGGTCGCAGTTTGAACGTGACTGCTCCTCGATGTACCTCCTAGGGACCCCGGGGAGAAGGAGAGCAGGCAGGGGTGGTGGCACATCCTGCCTAGAGGCTTTCCTAGCAGTGTGAGTCCTGGCCTCGGTCTCTGCTGGCAGATGGAAAATGCTGGAGATAGGAAGCAAAGCCCTTGGAGGGAGGAACTTTCCTCAGTGGCAGCCAGCAGTCCGTGATGGGGCTGTCCCACCCGACGCTGGTGTCAGCAAGCACTCGGTAATGGGCCTGCCCCCCCCGACGCTGGCGCAGCTGCCCTGCCCACAGGCGCCCTCCCAGCTCGGACTGCCCAGGAGGTGCCATGTCCCACCCCGTGTGGCCTCACCACCCTTCCGTGTGCCAGTGCCTGGGGACAGCCATGTCCATAGGGTAGGGAAGCAGTACCCCAGCACCTCCAACAGCTCACCCAGAGAGGGGCACGGAATCCCCTGGCTCCCCCAGCTTCTCCAGGAGATGGAGCAGGAAAACCTGTTAAGTCTCGAGGGCAGCCTGGGAATGATCCAACGGCTTCTGAGTTGGAGCAGTGACCTGCGTAAGTGCCTGCCTGGATTAGGGCCAGTGGGAGCCAACTCTGGCCATGAGGGTCCCTCAAAGGAAGGAAGGAGACATGGGAGGCGAGCGGGGATGCCTTTCCGGAGCAGGCAGAGAAATTGCCCATCAGCAAGGTTTCTCTGCAAAGAGGTGAGCACCGTCTCTGGGAAATAACGGAGCAAAAACTGGGAGGAGAAAAAAATAATGTGGGATTCTAGAGCAGGGATTTTCAAGCTGTTCTGCTCTGTTGATCTCCAAAAATATCCCACCTGAGATGCGAGCTCCTTCGTAGCAAACCGATACCACCCAGCAAGACGCGTACTGGCCTCCGTTACCCTTCCTTAAAAACATCCACAGAGCCACGGGGATCCCCCAGCCACGAAAGCTGCTGGAAACACATAACAAACCAGGCTGGTTTACCCATGCAGGAGCTCCGTGGTGTGAACTGCAGCTCCAAAACTCCAGGCCTGCCAGGGCATGGCCTTTGCACGAGCAACGTGTGCCCTACACCCACTAAGGAAAGGGCAGGAGGGTGCTCGGTGAAGCTGGGAGAAGTTGAGGTGCAGCCCCAGGGATGAGCAGCACTGGGGAAATTGCAGCTTCAAAACCACGCTCAGCTGTGGCACCTGGTGTGGATTCTCTGGTGGCTAATAAAAGGCCTGAGTTTGCAGTGGCCAGTCTCTCTCTGGGGGGTGCTAGTGAGCATTCCCCCCTGCCTCTGCTTAGCCACTTGTTTTCAGGGCACTTGCAACATCTAGGATGTCCCACTCACTTTCCCCTCGAATTTGTTTAAAATTGGTCCATGGGTTTGCAGCATTTAGAAGGGTTTGGTCAGCAAAAAGGGGAGGAAGGCTCCCTTGCTTTGGAAACCGGTGTGGAAAGTAGCCAGGAAAAAAGCTGGGGGATGTGGGAGGGTGGAAATGGGAGAAGTAGGAAGAGAGCAGTCCTGATCCTAAAAGAGGAGGTCGAAATATCTCTTTTCTCTGAGATCATGTGTATCACAGGTGTCTCCGCTGAAGTAGGAGGCCTGAGCATCCTGACCAAGCTGGGGACAGTCCTGAGACACAGACCGGTGTCCCCCATCACAGCCTTGTCCAGGCAGGGGCATTCCCTCTGTTCTCACCCTGAGGTGCGAGGTACGAACAAAGCCCGCATCAGCTCAGCAGCTGAGCCACGTGGCACAGGGTCACGCACCCATCTGCGACCCACGGGCATGGCATTTCCCCCCACATCCCCTTTGCCTCTGCCTCTTGTTGCTCTGGAGTAAGGAGCATCCTTATAACACACCTCTCAGACCAGACAAGCCTCTCCTCCTCCCGAGTCCGCCCAGCCGTGAGACAAGTTGGCCAAATAATTTGGTTGAAAATCATCATCTCCCTAAAAAAAAAAAAAAAATCAGGATTTGTTTTCAGCCCGATCCGTTCCCTAAATCCGACTCCCGTTGCACAGGGAAGGAGTGAGGTTGCTCACCGGGCAGGGCTGGACGGCTCCCTTTGGCAAGCGGCAGAGATTTCGATCAGCTTGAAGCGATCATGAAACTGCAGCCTGAACTTCCAGTGACTCACCCGGAGAAGGGAAACTTCCTGGCTTGTGTGTTGGAGCATTTCTGGAAAAACTGCTATATTTGGCATGGAAAATAGGAAGGATTCCTCCGGCCGCTCGAAATGGGAGCAGCAGAAATGACTCAATGGGCAGGTTAAGAGAGATGAACAAGGATGCTCTCTAAATTATTCATTGCGATTCTCCACGTTGTGTGTTTTGCCCACAACGGGCTCAACAGCGCCCGCACACAGGATGGTCCAGGCTCCGGCAGGATTTATTGCTCCGGCAGCAACCCCGCCAAGGCACATTTGCTGTATATTATTGACTACGGACATTATAGGCTGCTTCCCATCTGTTTACCAACAAATACTGCTCCTAAAGGTATGGCATTGTGCTTATCGCTACACGTTGACCCAGCGTGAAAAATCTGCCAATTTATATTTTCATGACATCAGTAGCTAGAAATGCATTTCTTGCCAGCTTCAAACACTTTCAACTGTTTCATCTAGTATGCTGGGGAAAAAAAATGAAGAAACTGCTCTTCTGCAAATTACTGAAGTTGGCGGGGGGGGAGGGGGGCTATTTCTGAGGGTTCGAAATGGATTCTTCCTCTCTCTTCCTTTTGGGTTTTTTAATACTTGTCCAAATGGTTACTCAAATAGCTTGTTCATTAAACTCCTGAGCTGGTAAATTAAAACTGTCATTTTCAGATCATAACAGCACCACCTAAGAGAGAGAAAAAAAAATGTGAATAAATCCCAAGAAAAAAAAATCAACAGCTTTTCATGAAAAATCAGTTTAAAAGAGGGAGGGGGTTGCAAACATTTTCCATTGGGTGAAATGCCAACCAGCTCCTGATTAGTGTATATTAAATTAAATATTCAATTTGGTCATGCACAGCTTTTATTGGTGGATTAAATATCAACAAATATGTCCAGCGCAGGGAGATGCTCCACGCTGCAGCCTGACAAATCCTGTGGCAGCTCCCTATCAGTGCTTCAGGTGGGAAAAGCTCTTCCTCCTGCTGCTGAGAACCCCACAAGGCTGATGCCTAGGGTTGACGTGGCCACGGCCACCGCAAAGGGGTACATCTCTCTCTCACCTTGTGACCCCCGATGCTTGGCATGGCTGTGCCAGCAGTGAGTGACTGGTCCCTCTGGCCCGATGCCCAGGGCAAGGAGCAGCGACCCTCTCCCAGCTGCCGAGGTTTTGGAGCAAGGGACTTTCAGAGATGGGAGAAGGACCGTTGGATTTAATTCCTTTCAATTTCTATGCTGAATTTATCCAGTTTCTTTTCTCCTGTAGATCTTAAAGCCATTCTCCGTGCTCCCACAGCAAGGAGGCTGCAGCTTGGCTATGGCAGAAGGGCTGTCCCTTTTGTTGGCATGGAGCTTGCCTCTTTCTGGTGGTCCCACGCTCTTGCACAGGGAAAAGCTGGGCCCCCGCCTTGATTTTGCTGGCTTTTTTCCTCCTCCCTGCGCAGCCCGCTCTTTCCGAGGGTGCTGCTCAGTGCGAACCATCCCAGGCAGGATGGTTTCAGCCTGGAAGCGGCGGCCTCCTTCCCCCCGGCTCCTCCCTGCCTGGCTGGAAGATGGCCAGTCCCTCCAGCTCTCCGGCAGCGTGGGGAGCAAGCTGGGAGGCGAGGTGAGCAGAGGAGCACTCCCATTCCCAGCACCCCATGACTTCAGCCCACCAGAAGCCCCCGGAAGGAGTGAGACATGCTGGCATCATATCAGAGAGAAGGGGCTTGTCTGGGGTTCTGCTTTGCCTCTCAAATGCTGCCCCTGGAGATTCGGTAGCTGCTCGAGACTTCTGGTCCATCAATTATTTAATTCCCTCCAGCCATGTGGTCTTCAGCCCCGAGTGCTCGTCTCCTCTCGTGCATGGCGGGGGAGCAAGATTGGGCAGGGGGATGCGGAGCTGGGGCTGGGCAGAAGACCCCCACCAGGAAGCAAAGCGGAGGCACGGGGGACAGGTCCCACGTTTAGCCAAGCTCTATGACCGGCACCTTCTCACCCAGCCACACGTCAGCTGGAAAGGGGGCCGTTCCCTCCAATCCCCTGGGATAACCCTGGGCAAATCACCTCCCTGCTCCATGCCTCGCTTTCCCCACCTGTAAAATGGGGCCAAAGATTTCACAACCAGCGTGAGCTCCGCTGGCATCTATTCCCGCCGCAGCAGCACGCAAACGTGGGTGCAAGACGGTGTTTCGCAGTGAGCGCGGCTCTCGCCCCCGCTCTCAGGGGCTAAGCCACCGCGGGTAAGTCTTTAGCGCATCGCTTAAGGCTGGCGGTCCCTGTTTGTTGCCACTGCTCGTGCCGACTCGAGCTAAAGCGGCATGGCATGGCACAGCACAGCA
>NW_010237943.1:15813-19539 GCF_000690775.1 Eurypyga helias
GGCGGGCGGTGTGGGGGGGGAAGAAAAAGCCACGACACGCAGGCAGGCGGCTGGAGCCGGGTAGGTGTGTCGCTGTTACCCAATAAATAACTCAAGCCCTAAAGCAGCCCATTGTAATTACAGGGGCCCCGCGCAGATTCAAAACGAAGAAGAAGGAGGGAAAAAAGGAAATGAAGGTTCAGCCTTCCCCAGGAGGTAGCGCTCCACAGGGGGAAGCGATAGAGGGGAGCGGTGATTTATATCTCTCCAGAGGAATTCGCCTTTCCAGGGCCGCCCAAGGCGCCGAACTGCCGCCAGGTTCAGCCGAGTTTCTCATCTGAATATGCATGAGCCAGTAATTAATTCTCTCTGATACCGATCCAGATTTGGGGTTGGTTTTGTGAGCGCGCGCGTGCGCGTTGCGTGTCCGTCTTCTCCCAGGTGTGCGACGCGGCAAGGAGAGACAGGACGAAGGAGCGGTGGCTCTCCACGCGGTTGTCCCCGCAGAATGACGTCCGTCGGTGCCCTGTAACTGACTTGGGGCAGGAGGGTGGCCCCAGTCGGGTGAGGACCCCCATGGGGTGGCTCTAGGGGGTGGCAGGACGAAGGGGGACAGAGAGCGGGACATAACTGGGGTCACGTGCCCAGGGTTGGCCACACCATGCGGCGATCCCGGCCCCAACACGCATCCAGCCTCAGGCAGGTGCAGGGGTCTGTATTCCCTTTTCCTGAGGACATGGCAAAGACCTGGTGTTTGCAAAGCGCTGGGAGAGGCAGGGAGGGAAGAGAATCCGGCCTCGCCCCCTCCCTCCCACCTTCCTCTTTTGCTCTTCTTTTAAATCTTTTCCACGCATCATTCTGAGCAGTGGGACGGGAGCCCTGAGGAGCGAAACCACATCCCTGGCCCAAGGCCCAGGCCCAGGGGCAGGGTGTGGGTGTGTGCAATGAGCCCTTGCCCCAGTCTGATCCACGGCGTCGTACACTCGGGCTCACGCAGTCAGCCAACCTTCAAACTGGGGGAAAACCAGAAAACTAACTGTTTCCCAACTCCCCCAAGCCCACACCCTGGGGCACAGGTCTCTGCTCCCTGCCTCTGGGGCAGGTTGCCTCGATGCCCTCCTCACCCTTCGCTTGAGAGAAAGGCAATAATCAGCTTTGCTGCCTTTAAACCCAGCAACGGGGCCTGGCAGCCTGCCAGGGGCGAGCCAGGGTCGTCCTTCCACACAGGCAGGGAAGGACGGGGTTTGAGTGCTGACTCTCAGGACATGGCATGGCCGATGCCAGCCCTCGGCAGTCAGGGAGGTAGGTGATGCTGGGTCACCTCCCACTGTTGTGGGCTCCCTGAAAAAGCCAGTGTCCCAGAGGCTTCCCTCATCCCCCCATCTCATCCCCACCATGCCTGTAGGTAGGAGCAGGATAAGCAGCAGCGCTGGGGTGTGCTGCTGCCCTCAACCTGGCCCTGGATCCTGCCAGCACCCAGCCGAAGGAGGCAGAGGAGGGTGCTCCCTGTCACCGCCTCTCAGCCAGCCGGGGCGGTGACTCCCCGGAGCCATGGGGAAGCCAGCGATCATCTTGGACATCAATGGTGGCATTGCCTGCTGGGGTCAGGGGACCTGGAGGGGTCATGCTCCCTTTCCCATATCCTCCAGTCCCTAGAACGCTATCCTCAGCACGGGGGTCCATGCGGAGGCCAAAAGAGAACATCGTCGGGACAGTGCCACATCCCACCTGCCACGTCCTGCTCAGGGTGCTGGCAGCAGGGTGCAAAGCAGCCAGACTCCCTACATCCCTCCTAGGGATGCCTGCAAATGCCTCCGGGCTGGGTGAGCAGTGGGCTGGGAAAGGCCGGTGAGTCAGAGCCCTGTTTTGTAACGCAGGGGGCAGAGCGCGTGTCGGAGCAGGGATGGCCGTGAGCTGAAGTGTGGGGCCCGCCTGGGCCTTTTGCAATCCTCCGCAGAAAGGCGAAGCCGGTGTCTCCATCCCTTAATTAAAGCGTGCCACAGGGACCCACTCCCTCCCGTCTACGTGGTTCATGGGGATGGACGGAGGAGCCGCAGCCCCGGACGTGGGGAGGAGGGCGGCTGGTGCTCTCCAAGCGCAGCCTCTGCCTCCTGCAGTGAGGTCTCAGCCTTGGCCCCACGATCTCACAAAGACGCTTTTCAGACCCGTGGGTCGGCCCTAGTGCTTTCCACACCTCCGCTTCCCCCTCTGAGTGCACCTGAAGCTCCTTCCAAACTCCCCATCGCCCTCCAGCCCCCCCAGCCGTGCTCCCACAGGCCGCAGGGATCAAACGGCCACGAAGCCAAGGCCCCCCACGTGCAGCCTTTGCCCATCGAGGAACAGGAGGTGACACGGCCAGGGTGTCATCTCTGCCGGCTTCACGTCCCGCATCACCAGCCTGACCTAGAAACACTACCACGTCTCGTGCGTCGGAGCCCGGGGATGCTGCAGGCTCATCCCTCTGTTTTTTCCAGAGCAGCTGAGTGACAGTCGCCCCTCCCCAGCCTCTCCGAAGAGCGTAATGAGAATTTCCTCCGAGGAGCAGCTTGCCGCGATGAAATAATCGCCTGAGCAGCAGGATCTTCGCCGGGGATTAGAGAGGCTGCTACTTGCTGAGCTAGGGAAACGGCCAACCAGGAGGGAAAACTCCTGCCGCCTCCTCCAGCCCCTCGACTCCTTTGCCCCGCAGACGGAGCGAGGTCCCGGGCAGAGCTCAGCCCTGGAAACTTCTGTCCCTGATGCTCGGGCACTTCTGCAAAGTCCCCTTCCAGCCTCCTCCTCCGCCCTGCGGAGCCGCTCCCCAGCTCCGGCCCGCGGGAGGGGTGGAGAAGAGGTGAAGCAGCAGCTGCCTTTTACAGGCAACAGTTTTTTTTTGTTGTTGTTGTTGTTTCTTTTTGGACTGTTGAGGCGTAAAATGCAGAGCTGCGCCTGTTTCTCTCTGCCTTCCGCCCAGGGACGCTCGCCAGGCGGGTTATCCCGCTGCACGGAGGGATGGCGGCAAGGGCTATACATGGATTTCCGACACAGGGTGGTTTAAGGCAGTTTTGCTTCCAATTCAGGCTCGGTTGTTTTTTTTCCTTCTTTCCCCTTCTCTCTCTCTCTCTGTCTTCTGTGGGACCCTGGTGTGACCGTCCCTTGAGGATTCCTAATTTTCTTCCACAAACATCCCACGTCTCTTTCTCCTTTTTTTTTTTAAACTGTTGGTAAAACGTGGGAACCCCAAGCCCAAAGGAACATCCCTGTTTTGAGGAGGCACACGTTCAAGCCAAGTTGTAGCAAAGTGCTTTATTTTAGGGCTGGGCTTGGGGGTTTTCTATTGAGATTTTTTTTTCCTTCTTTTCCTCTTTCGGATGCATTTCGAGACTCACTCTCGGCCAGCCCCCGGCTGCTATGGCAGAGAGCGCTCCTGCCGCCAGCAACCTGCCCCAAACCCACACTGCCAAGCGCCGTCTCCGGGAACAGACAGCGGCTGCCCTTGTCTCGAACACACCAAGCGAGAGGCGTAGCCAGCAGCGACCAGCAATCCCGGTTTCCACAGCCCTGTCCTTACCCCGAGAGGGTGGAGAGGCTCTCGCCCCGCTCTCACCCAGCCCTGCCGCCAGGTCGGAGCAGGACATACAACCTGAGAAAATTCGTTGCCGCCCGAAGGCCCCTCCTGACCAGACACCAACTCGCCGGCGGCGCCCGAAAGCCGCGAGCGGGATGCCGTTGCGCCGAGAGCGGCTCTGACGCAAAGCGAGAGTTTCC
>NW_010237944.1:0-23485 GCF_000690775.1 Eurypyga helias
GGGTGGGGGTGGGGGGGTGGTACAGGAGAAGCGTGGACATAATTAACCTGTCAAGCTTGCACTGACAGTCTGCTTCTGAGATTATTAACTTTAAACTGCTTCAAGACACCTCAATTAAGTTACCATAAGTAGAATAGCTGAGAAAAATAAATCTCTCCTTTAATGGTGGTGATTTTTTTGGTTAGAATGTTTTCAGCACACAGCCTGAGAGAAGAAGTTCTCCCAACGCACTGTATGACATACACCTAAAAATACCAAACAAAAGTGTCGTCTCCTACTTCTGCTCCTTATTAACTTCAAGTGTCCTCAGCAGCAGCCCACAGAACAATGGAAAAAAATTCAATTCAACCAATTGAATGAAAACGTTAAAAAGATACACACCACTAGATTTGGACTCTTCTATGCAACTCAGCTAGTGTGATGTCTGGAGGGATTTATATTATTTCGTTACCCTCCCTGCCCAGGGACACAGGCAGTAGAGGTGAGAACACCATGCTGGCACCATCTTCCCGGAAACAAACAAGCCTTAAGTTTAGTATTTGAGTGCACCTTTACAATAGTCCGTGAGAATAAAATAATTGCTGATTTGTCCTGAAAATCAAGGTTCCTTGGAAACTGCCAAAGCACATAAGAAATCTAGGAAACTGCCACCACT
Source organism: Eurypyga helias (assembly GCF_000690775.1). NCBI lineage: Eukaryota > Metazoa > Chordata > Aves > Eurypygiformes > Eurypygidae > Eurypyga > Eurypyga helias. Next base: position 656 of record NW_010237944.1, read on the forward strand.
ACAGGATGCAGATGAAACCGAGAATTTAGTAAGATTCAAAAAAAAAAAAAAAAGCTGATATTGATATGAATCTTTTCCAATTATGGAAAAGCTGTTAAACCCAATGAGCTAAATGAATTAAACTACTAACTGGTGGTAGAGTTCTGAATTAATAGCTGGTATAAAATCTTTCAGATGAAGAAATAAGAATTTAGTAGTAAGGAAATCGGGGATAATCTGATCTGGATCATGAAGGCTGCCTATAATTAAAAATCAGTTTAAATTGGAAAAAAAAAAAAAGCTGAGTTTAACAGCTTTCCCAAAACTGATTCTACTTGGTGACTCCAGTCATGCCTCTTATTTAGATCAGTATTGAAATTTTTTACTAAGCTCTTGGATTCATTTGCACCCTACTTATACATATTTCTTTTTACTCATTTGCTGCCTTTGAATTCCAATTGTTTTAACAAACATAGGGATCTGAAATTCAACATCTTGTGTTTATATTCCATTTCAAACACTACATATTTCAAACAATACGCACATTTGGGCCACATCTGATGCCTAAAAGAAATCTATTTGATATTAAATATGTTTGCCAAGCCTACAACAAAACCATTCTGTTGGTAGCTGGTGGACAAAAACAAAGCTGAACAAAAAGCATCAACATCTGGGCAAGACTGAAACTTTACTTTGCATTTACGCTGTGTTAAACCCACTCTTGAACAAAGTAAAAAATACACAACCTCAACAGCACTGGGCAGAACAGCCAGGTTGAACTATTTCTGCCACATGCAGTCACCCTAATGTTTTTCAGTGACTTACTGAGTATAAGTGTAACACTCCTGGGTTTAAATACTATGAGATTGTGTTTTAAAATCTTTCTTGGGCATGAAGTTTTTTGCTGCAGTCCTGTACACTGATGTATCCTGCTATAGCAAAGGTCACTGAAGAATTAAAGCAGTTGCAAGAACTAAGGAACAAGCTAGCTGCAGTGGCTGGCAGACAGTGCATGCTGAAGCATCAGCCGTGGCTGGGCTGAGGCCTGTATCACCCAAGCCAAACAAGCACAAAAGCTGCTCTGGGGCCAATAAACATGAACTGTGAGGGGAGTATTTGCAGCATAGGGAAAAAAGCCAATTTGTTCCAGCAGTTGCTTCAACATATCAGACAGAACTTGAAGCCACAAGTCTCAGTAAGAGTGTATATGATATCTCATCTTCCTCAGCCTCCCACTTTCTTTTTCTTGTCTCTTTGCTTTGTTAAACCATTTGAGTCAGCATTTGCAAGCGAGACAAAATAGCTCAGGGAGTAACCAAAGCAGTTTAGCTTCATCTGCCCAGATTCTTGGGCTTAATGAGATGTTCATCACAGACCAACTAAGACCCTTGTTTCCATCAAAGTGGTTAGAAGGCTATATATTCACAATAATCATGTTTTAAATACTCTTGTCTGTCTCCTAAAATAGACAAACTTTTTAGTTGTACTTAATTTTGGAAGTTTCCCAATTACTCAAATTATTCTTTTCATTTTTCTTAATTTTCTTAAGTTCTGAACATTTTTGAGAGAGTCAGTCTATTATACAAGACAAAACCGATATTACACACAATGTAAGCAGCTGTATGCAATGAAAAGATTTTTCTATTGGGCTTTTGAAGAAAATGAACTACATAAATTTGGAGTCAGTAGTTTTGATTAGACAGCATGCAAGCTCTTTCTGACAGACTTACTCATATTAACATATAACACCAAAAAAGGTGTGGTACATTTCTTCAATAATGCAAAACTAAAAAAAAAAAAACCCAAAAAAACACACCTAAAAAAAAAATCAGCAGAGGAACATTGGCCCTGAATAGTTAATAGCAAGATTCCTATAAAAAGAGTTGACATAGATGGGATATAATGCTACATGAAAATAGAGTGTCCTAGAAAAAGCTGGCAAGTTTCTATCTGGCTATATTAGTTTCAGAACATTTACTAAAAGTCATTATCAAAAGTCATCACTCCTCTATTGATGTGATTGAGATTTTCCTTAACACCACTATTCTACAGTTTACTAAAGGAGCTGCCCTAAGTTGGAAAAAAATCATCCTGTGCTACTGATCATTGATAATAAATGTGGCAGCAAAACAGTAAAAAGTGTAATAAAACCTTCTGTTGATGAAGTCTCACAATAACTTCTCTTAATATATCTCATTCTCACAGAATCACAGAATGGTTTGGGTTGGAAGGGACCTTAAAGATCATCTAGTTCCAACCCCGCTGCCATGGGCAGGGACACCTTCCACTAGACCAGGTTGCTCAAAGCCTCATCCAGCCTGGCCTTGAACACTTCCAGGGATGCGGCATCCACAGGTTCTCTGGGCAACCTGTTCCAGTGCCTCACCACCTCCTTCGTGAAGAATTTCCGCCTCACCCATCCAATATAAATCTACTCTCTAATTTAGTATATTGATTCCTAGAGGAAAGCCTAATATCAGCCTGACCTTTCATCAATAGTTTCAAAAAAATGGAATTATAAGGCAATTTCAAAGTACTGTGTGCTGAATGACACTTGGCAACATGGATCTTATTACCTACTATTTTGGTGTATTAATTTGAATACTCACTTGGGAGTGGTCTAGAGAAATCAGAGCCTAACCCTGTACAAATAAGATGGCAAAGAAGCAAGATTTCTATTTTAGCTCAGGAAAACTATAGATTAGGTGTGGTCCCATGCTTTTCCACAGTTTGCATGGACAAGATCATGAAGATTTTCAAGTATAACTAAAGCATTACAGAGTATGGCTTTTCACAAATAGGCTGTAGTCCTAAGGAAGCCTCTTACATAAAATGGGTATTGATTGACATATTTGTTGCCCCTGAGATTCTCGGTCCTGCACAGCTGAGTTTGAGTGGCATCCCTCTTACACACTGACACTGATTTCTATGTTCCATCTTTTAAGATATATAGGACGCCTAGGGAATTCTATCAGAAGTTTCTTGAAAGTTTAAACCCAGCACACCATTATTAGCTTCCAAATAGTATGTTTTCTTTTGCTCAGGAATTTTTCTCTTGTTATTTAACACCACTTGTATCCAACTCAATTTCTTCCATCAATATTTTGAATTATGCAACAAATTTCTTTTTCTTCTTTAACTTCACATATATATGCATGCACATATATTTTAAATATAAAACATGTTGCACAGTACTAAAACCAAGAACACCACCAAATCCAAACCCTTGAAAGTATTAAAGCAAACTATGCCAGTATTCAAAAATACACATATCCGACATATTTCTAACACAGATTGTCACGTTTATCAAAAGGTTGTAGAAACTCAGGAGCTCTCAATCTAAACTCATGTAAGGAAAATAAAGCCATATATATGTGATAAAAGGCTTTTAGGAAGAAGTTGATACACAGGAATAGTTTGAGGAAAAAAAAAGTTTTGAAAATTACTGCTTTGGTGCATTTAACATTATTAACAGGACTTCAGAAACCACCTCTACTATGCCTCTATTATGCCAAAGCAAGGAGAGGAACGTGAGTAGAAGTGAGGTATCACTGAGAACTGGTTTTTGTTTGCTAGATCTCATTTTTTATACCGTATTTTATGATATATGTTTAAGAATTTAAACATTAGAAAACAACAGATAACGGTAAGGAATTAGGAAGTAACAGAAAATTGGCATGGTACTGTCTCACATGACCCAAGTGTGAATACAGTGGGAGTGAGGTGAGGGCGTGAAGGCCCTGGCACTGGTAATGGCAACCAGCAGTGCAGCACACGTTGCCGCTGCAAAGCGCAGAGCCTCCACTGAGGTCAGAACTGTGACTCTCCTGGAGGAGTTGCTGCAGCAAATAACTTTTTTTTTTTTTTTTTAGCTGCTTAAGGGGCACCGACAGTATACCTTTAGGGAGGAAAACATGACCTTCTTCAGCCCAGACCCAGTTAGGAATAGCTTACACCTGAATCTCCATCCATGTATACTTCCTATCAAACGTGAACAGCATTAGCAGCTTGCTCAAAACTTCCTCACCCCTAGTAAAACGATGAGCTGTTAGAAAGCAGGAGGAGATGCTCTTTGTCTCCATGTTCTGTCACAGACATCAGAGCTCAGATGATTGCTGGTCTGCAGCCTTGGACATTCTCTCCTCTGGAAATGAAATTATCTCTGCTTCAAAGGATTCCAGCTGCTGCTGCTGCTACATGGCCAGAGCTTAGGTTCAATTCTACTACCTAGAAACGTGGTCTGGTGACCCATTCCTTCAACAGCTCCAGGACTGCTTTCTACACTTCATGCCACAGGCTGAAAATTGTGGAAGGACCCTCCCCCCTCGACCAAATCAGCAACTCCTTGTATCACCGTCAGGATCTCCTCACTTTGATGGTCAAAACCTCCCATGAAATTAACCCTAACTACAGCTTTCCATCCACAGGCTCTAGGAAAGAGGCTCCTCTCTTAGAACTGAAAAACTGTTCTATCAAAAAAAGAATTCAGTTAACAGCAAGGCAAGGTGAGTATGGGCCCCTGAAGCTTCAGCAGATTCACTGCAAATGGTTGAATTCACTACCAGAGGAGCTAAGAATGAAAACATCCCATTGTGTTAAAACTATATGAGAGTATGGGAGTACTACTTTTTCTTATTCCAGGTTCTTTACACACAAATATGAAAATGCTCCTAAATAAAAAAAAGTACCTCTGAAAAACATATCCTTTTAATTACATGACAGATGTTTGGATGCCGCATTATAAGTAGAACAACATAAATTTGTTCACTCTATAAAGCTGTCTCATGATCTATTACACTTTCTTAGCAACAGCAGAAAATTATAAAATTACCATGAATTTTTTGCTTTACTCAAGGATGTCCAGACAGAAAATATCCTAAGAAGGTAGTTAAAACAGTAAGAACATTTTTTATATCAGTCTGGAAAGCCTGAGCAGCATGTGGAGAGGGGCTAGAGGTGGCCTGAGATGGGCAGGGAGGGATGAAACTGTTCAAGTTTGCAAGTTTTTTAAAAAACAAGATTCATGAAGATAGGATAACAAATTTTAAGAGGTTGTAGATTATGCATAGTACATATTCGTTACTTAAGCATGTTATTATTTAATAGATGACAAAGTCCAAGAGATGGAAAATACTTATATATGTATATTCTTTCATAAGTCATAGAAAACATCTTACTTGATTACTCATTCATAAATACAGAAGACATTACAAAAATATTTTGTTCAATACATAATGAAAGAATTATATAACAGACTTTTTTATAATATGTCATCAGAGGTGTACTGTGATCAACACTGTATATTTTAATGGACTCACTTTTCCTCAAGCACAGATTTCTCATTAAAATCACCAAAAATACTGAAGATAATATAGGAACCATCACTGAGAAAAACTACTTCAGAATTCCTTGTTTCTCAAAAAACAACTTGGTAGAGATTGAGAAGTTAATTTCACCTAAAATTTAATCAGGTAGTAAAAAAGGGTAACAGCATGTTGTGGTTTTACCTTGGCTAGCAATAAAGTATCATGCAGCCACTCACACACTTCCCCCCTCCAGTGGCAGAAGAGAATTGGAGGAAAAGACAAGGAAATTTGTGGACTGAGATAAGAACTATTTAATAATTGAATATAATTAGTATTATAGTGATGCTAATACTACTCCTCATACTAAGTAATTAATACAATAGAAAATAAAACATATGCTACAATTGCTCACCACCTGCTGACTGATACACAGCCGGGTCCCAAGTAGTGAGAGTCAGAGCCAGAGAGTCTGACAGCCTGCGCCTCAGAGTGATCGCAGCAGAGTCCAAGCAAGCCCCACGAGTGACAGCACAAGCGGGAAAACCAACCAACCCACCAGCCCATTAACGAACAAGCAAGCTAGCAAGCTAACAAGCGAGTGAGCTAGCTAGCTAGCAAAGAAGTAAGCAAGCTATGGCCCCCTGGCCCACTCCCTCCTTATGTACTGATCATGACATGCTATGGAATGAAATAATCCTTTGGTTAGTTTGGGTCAGCTGTCTGAACTGAGTCCCCACCACTGCCTGTAGCTAGAAATTTGGGAACACAGGTGCAGCATCAAAAGCTGGAAAAGTCCTTGAATTGGTGCAAGCTCTCCTTAGCACCAACTGACAAACACCTTTTCAGTACTATTCTCAGGGCAAATCCAAAACATGGCCTCATACCAGCTACTGTGAAAGAAATTAACTCTCTCCTGACTAAAACCAGCACACGGCAAGAGAGGGAATGCATATCTTGCATACAAATGATTTGTGTCTTATTTTATGTCTTAAGAAATTGGTTTCAGTCGCACCTGTCCACCTCTGTTGTTTACACTTTCCCACTGAACGTCAATGCTATGTAGAGGTCTCAGTTACTGTCTACTAGATATCAATTCAAGTGAATACTGAATATTACTCCCAGCAATTTAGAAGGTAAATTTTCAATTAACTTTATCTTTTATTATTCCTGGGAGGGGGGAAAAAGTAGCCCTCTGAAGATAAAAGAATGTATTTACGTACCTAACGAGCAAAAAGTAGCATTCACAATGAAAATCTGGTACAGCTTCTATTCATCAAATTACTATAAAATTGGGATAGCTGTTATCATAACCCATTAAATTCCTTTATCCTTCTGCTCAAATGTATTGCTAGGTTTCAAGGAGACAACTAAACTAAAGCCTAATCCAGAAAAAATGAGTGGTCATTGAAAACAACTGGTACCCTGAAAAAAAATACATTGCCTATATTTCAAACTCCTCATCGCTATGAATAACTACTAGCAGGAGGTGCCTATCCCTCAGCTGAGCACCCTGCACATAAAACTGAATTCTGTCTCTTCAAAAGTTTCATCTCCAAGTCAAGACACAAGTAACTGGGTCTTCCTGACTTGCAAGCGATTCAACATCTTTCATTAACAAACAATCCTGTGCTACTAGTCATAATCACGTTTTTGTTTGTTTTTTTTTTTTTCAAAAACTGTATGAAACCCAGACAATGGGTAATGTGCCACCTTTCATTGCTCTGTCTAGGTATTTCTACATGAAAAGACAGAAACCACTTGCTAGACTCGCACACCACAAACACTTTAAGTGGTACAGAAGATACCTTGGGAGAAAGTAGCACTTTGTGCAATTAACTAAATTTATTCCGAGTATCTCTTCCCAACTATTACTACTGAAGCACTTTAAAGTGCAGCTCAGAATCAAAAGCCAAAAAAACACCTTCACATCTGGTAGACAGGAACCATCATAGTCCTTTTCTACAAAGTAAGCATTTTGATTTAGATGTAACCTGAGTAACCTGACACACACAGGATAAAAGCATAAACCTTCATCAGTCTCCCATCTGATGTAGCAGTAAGAAAATGGTCTTCTCAGCTGAAAAAGCATTAAGGCTATTTTTATTCCTGAATTAACATATGTACAACTCACATCCAGTATTCCATTTTTAGAAAAAGATTACACAACATTTCTGTTCTCAGTTATGTATGTTGAGCATAGCATCTAAAACTCATTTCCTAGTGATTGTTACTTAATACATATTATTTTTAAATGTATTTTAAACATCATAATGTGCACTATAGCCATACACTTTTACATCAGGTTTTAAAAAACATTTCAATTGATATTCACATTATCTGACACATCAAAGTTAGGTCTAGGACACCTGTCAACTAACCGAAAAGTTACAACAAAGCTAGTGGTTTCAGATCAATTGTTAAGTAACTTCTAGATCCAAGATTACATTTTTAGAATAGCCTGAGGTCATGAAGTCCCCTTTTTACTCCCCCTCAGTTGTCACTATGTTTTAGATGACACTGGTGTTTCTCATCCAGGCAAATCCTTAGCATGACCTGAAAACACAGGGTCCCTCCACCTAATTAATGTGACATGATGTCATGGTCAGCTTCTTAAAGCCTTCTTGAACATACTGATCAGGTATCTTAAGTACTGGATCTTTAAACATTTTTAGAATCCAACAATAATAATACAAACAAATCAGACTATGGGATTCCTATCTGTTAACTTGTGAAATTATGAGTTTGAAACTAGGAACAGGATTGATGATCCTGGTCCAGAATACAGCTTCCACTAAAAAGTTAATCCATCTAACTCTAGTTTAAAAATCTTGAACAAGACAACAATATTTAAAATCAGCACTTGTATTCTTTAGTCTGACCTGGTTCTTGAAGTCTTGATGCCAGATTTACTTTATCCTGAGAGCAGTCATCCTGAGAGCACCAGAGCAGAAGCTCTGGTGGTGATGTATGTTTGCTTTTTCTTCTTGTCTAATGAGTATTCTTATAATGACCACAAGGAAAGCCACCAGGAACAACGCTGTTACGTTCTTATTTCATACTTTTTCAGTAATGTTCTTTAAGCAACATTCAGTTTTTGTTATTTTATTTCCTATTCTTCCAACTGACTTATGTAAACTCTCATTCTTTTCCTCTTTATATTTGAAGCTCAGGCTGTCTAGGTCATAGGAGTACCTTAGCATTAATCCAGTGAAAAGAAAAGAAAAAGCAATCAACTGTAATACAAGGATTACCTTGGGGTTTTATTGCGATTTTTTCCTTTTAAACAGAAATACTGTCTCCAAAGCCAATATTAAACTTCAGTTTAATTAATTTGTTCTATGAAAATGAGTATTTGTGCTGGATATATGAAAGCATTTGGCCTGGCTTCATCCCAATTTCTCTCACTATCTTGCCAATCAGCTCACAACTTGATTATTAATATTTGTTAAAAGGAGATGATCTCCGGTTTTAAAAGATGTGCCTCTTGGCAACCCAGCTTCCAACTGCCAGCCTCCTGCTGCTTGCTGAGATCCAACCTCTCCATTTCATGGGTGCATCAGGGTAATGGGGCAGTAGTACTTTACCCAGAGCACCACATCGACTGTATTGCCAATCTCAGCAAAAGAGTAACCACACTTTTGTTGGGCTGTTTGTTGGTGCCAAGTCTGGACAGCAGGTCAAGCACTTGAATGAGAGAGGATGACTGTTTAAAGTGAAAATTTTAGGGAGGCTGGGGTGAAAACACACCCACTGTGGCTTGCTGCCCTCCCCTGCTTGCCCCCACACACCTTCATTCCTCATTACTGCAAAAGGTATTTTGCTGAAAAAGTCTCTTTCCAATTTTTGTCACTTGCATAGCAAAATTCTCCATGAAACTAAAATGTTTCTGTTCATCTTTTAAATACTGTGCATTAAAAGTTAAAGAAAATATAAGCAACATTTTGCAACAAGTTTGTTAACATGTGTGGCTGCTATGTACTCAATAATCCAGGTGCAAGACAAATACTGTAAAACATTAAAAGTAAAAAACCCTCAAAAGCTTTGCAAAATAAGGTCTATTGAGTAAAGTGCTATACTCTATTGCTTCTGAGATTTTTATTCCCTTCCCTTCATTTAACATCTATTCAGGAAGTCACTATAACTTAGAGAAAACTGACACCTTTTTACATTTGGTACCTTTTTACTGTTAATAAGGCAGAATAAACAAGCTACAAACAGGCTATTTCTACTAGAGTCAGCGTCACCCCACAGAGGTCACTGGCAGCCACAGGAAGACCAAAGCACCCAGAAAACACCAGGAAAGAGATTGCTCTGAATAAATGAGAAGTTCTACTTTGAATATCAAACTTACCCTGTTAAGTTGCAAGTCTTCTTCAGCCTAAAGAACACAACATAATCAACACATATATACCAGCATTTGATATTTGCAAGTAGATGAGTGTCTTGATCTTTAAGCTAAGTTTAGTCTCCATGCATGTCAAAAACTTAAGAGTCAAGGTTCCTCTGAGACGTCAGTAAGCTGAAAGCTTCTGTGCTCACTGTATCAATACACACTTATCAAAATCTATTCTTCCAGTTCCTATAAAACCTAAAAAAAAGGTCAAAACCAATCTCTCCTCCCTTCACTAACCATAAACACTTCTTGTTCCTACAGCACCTAATTGCATTTACACATCTCATTTCAATGTAAAAGTATTCAACTATGCACGAAGCGACACAAAATACCAGTAGATGACTGCAATGAAAAGAGACTAGAATATCATATAATTTTATATTCAAAGATGTACAGTGTTTATTAAAAGCAGAAAAGAAAGTAGTACATTAACCTAAATAATTATCTCTTAATAGCACCATTAATTCACATGCTGATAATGAGTAAGTTTCATATAACTTATCAGGCTGAGTGAGTTTAATTGTTCTCAAGCAGTCCCTGTGAATATATCTGGTTTCTGTGCTTTCACGTGTTATAACAAAGATTATTAAAATTGGTCATTACTTGGTTGGCGGGCAATTTCTGCTTCTCCACTGCCAAACCTAAAGTCAATTTGGGTTGGAATGTATCTTCGCTATTACCTGCCTGCCGACACTGGTACAGCAAATGCGTATAGAAAGCAACTTGCAGTGCAAATCACAAGAAACAGGGTGCCAAACAGTCATCGAGAAGACTGCAGATATGAGAACTGGTTGACTAGAAAACAGCCTGCGTGATCTCCTGTACCGTGCATTTTGCCAAGTGTGTTACGCATCTCCGAAATGCTAAGATGTAGGATGATGGTAGATTGTGAATTTATATAATAATGGTTAAAAATTTCTGTAGAACAAGCAGTTTATCTACTACTCTTTATTGAATTCAGCATTAATTAGCAATATTTTATTTAATTCCTCCCACGTGCTCATGAAAAGTAGAAATCATAATTCAATTCCTGAACATCAGGTGTGCTTCATAAAACTGCATCTTTCTTGAATTATTTATCTCAGAAACGCCTATATAAACAAATGACAAAAATGAGGAAGTATATAATAGATCCTCCCAAAGACAATGTTGGAAAAATTGTAGAAGAATAGTAAAAGGAAAAAAAAAAACTACAGTTTTATACTATCTAAATTTTTCAGGTAGATCTATTGATATGAAACCTGTTAATATTAGAAATCTTCACAAGTATAACCTAGGCAGGTATGGTCACTGTGCAGTTAAGCTCTATTCTGAAGACATAGAAATAACTTAATGTGTTTTTCATTTAAAAAGGAGTTTAAATAAAATGTTTGTTTCATGACTTCAGTGGAAGTGTATTCTTGACTGTTCTCATAGCTACAATATATTAGTTCTTAAATCATAAAGTGAATAAAATATTTTTCAGGTGATGACAACTACTCAGTGTTAAGTATTTTCAAAATATATATATTCAATTTCCTGGACTGTAGTTCTAAGAGTACGTTTAAGGCACAAAAACATTAGTAATTTCATTACACAAAAGGAAAAATGGATTTGGAGAATTTGGAAGCCACTTGCATTACCTTTTCTTGGATTTTCTAGCATAAGCGACGAGGAAACACAGAGCAGATCTTAAGTTGGAGAAAAACAAAAAAACCACCCACAAGCTACTTAGATTCCAAAGTGTTTCTAAATTATTCTCACTTCTTGCAAACGCAGATTTGAAAGGGATGGGACTCTTTAAAGTTGAAATTGTTTGCTGGCAACATATTTTTTAATTTTTCTTTTGTTTGGTATTAGTAGAAAACATTAGTTGTCTGCATGTTTCCAAAGAATAGGTTAAGAAACATTTTGTAGAATTCTCTCATCCTGAACTAGTAGGCACTAAGTGTCCCTCTGTTTCTTCCTTAAGACTTTTGTAAAAACCACTGAAAACACATTGGCACAACTAGTGTTAATTTATCTAGTCACTTTAATGTCTCTCCTAGAAGAAAAAAAAAGTAATGCAAGATATATTAAAAGATCTTTTTATAAGTAATTCTTTAGAATTAAACAGGGAGTGCTGCTCTACGGATACTGCATATGAAGTGACATTCAGTATTTAGTTTAAGGTTACAGAAATAAGCATAATTGTATTCATAGCTGCTAATTATCAAACTATGCCAAGTATATTAAAAACAAACAAACAAACAACAGAAAACTATAATCCAAAATCACTCAGCCCCTTCTCCCTCAATGACCCACATGCATTCACATATTAAATGAAATTTCAGCCTGTTATTTTTCAGTCTGGAACATGAGGTTTTGGCAGTAGCTAACCACCAGCCATGCACACATACAGGGCAATGATAGAAAACAGAAAGCCTTTTTACTCCATAGCATATCAACAGTTCATCATGCTCTCAAAGGTACAATGACCAAATAATTTTAATTTTGCAAAATTGCTGCTGAGGGCATACTGAAAATGGCATATAACCCCTGAACATAAACAGGGCTATATTTATAGGTACAGCTAAGATTATACCAGCAGTTCCACTCTAATAAATCATCTTCTCATACATTACCATAATAAAAAACATATATAAGAACACTTTTTTAGATTTGAAGCTTCTGAACAAACAAAAAGAAATTCCCCCTCATCTCCTTAAGCATCATACTCAAAAAGCAGGGATTGAAAAGCCACATGCATTTTCCCTTCTTTACCCCTCCCAGACCACAACAGCAGATGGCAATGGATCAGGTCCAGGAAGGAAGAGAACCACACTGTCAAGGAACCCAGTACAGGATACCTAACCCACCTCCCTGGCCAGAAACTGTCCCTTCTCCATCCTGCTGCAATTAAGCTGCTTCTGTTTTCCAAGGGAGATGGAATGTTTCTCTACCACTACAGCTGACAGTAGTGCAAGACAGTTTACCAAAGCCGCAAACAAGAATCTGAGAGAAAAGATAATTTCCTATAGCTGTAAGGTTTCCACCTAATAAAACAAGTTATCTGCGTTTTGGTGGCCCACTCATTTTCACTGAAGAGACAAGAGCTCTCATTTTTAATAATCCAGTTAGGATGGTAAATAACTGTTTCATCCAACACCGACTCTTTTCGTATTTAGGGTGCAGTTGCATGAGACTGCAAGTTCCCCATCTATTATATCTTATAACTTGGATCCAATGAATGAAATACTTCAGCTCCCAGCAGTTCTGATTCCTTTCTGCCCATGACAACTACTCACTTAAAGCAATTTAGTAACTAACTCTCCTGAGCAGATGAAATTATTTTCCTCACTAATCTCCTCCTCACTTACCAAGATGTTAAAGTCTATGTGGACATTTTGCATCTGATCATTCATCTAGGAAGACAAAAAATAATATATAAAAATCTGTTTGCACGTTTGTATATTTATATGTACATATACACACATGACATTTCACGAGAAGCTCTGAACAGGGAGATCCTGGCAGTTTCTGCTTAATCAAGCATTTACTAAATGGCATATAATATATTGCTTTCTCACACTGCACTGGCGTTTTTTGGTACTGCATTGTAGTTGATGGGTAACACATGTGTATGTGATAGGTATCAGACATACACGTCTCTGAAGATTCAACACATCTAGTTTGTCTACTTTCATCTTTGCAGTTGCACATCTAAACTTTACTAATTCCCCATAAAAGTCACAATATCATTCTCTTAATTACAGTGCAATTCCATGATAAATATAAATATATACATAACTTCAAACATATCTCTTTTTAAGTAAAAAAAAAAAACTTGGCTGAAGAATAACATCCATTTTGCTGACAGAATCAGATTAGCCATAAAAGTGAGGCTTTAACAGGAGGATCAATCCTGATACATGTTTTTGACGTAAAATATTGCTTGGTGCTGCTTCTTGGGAAATAATAAATTCACTGAGGTGCTACATTAATCAGGCCACCCACGACAGCTTTAATATATATCTCCTTAAGTGAAACTCATTGCTTTTACAGGCACATAATACCATTCCTCTGTCAGCTTTTAAAGTCAGTCTTAAAGCTCTACAGGCAGGTGTCACGGGCAGACTTCTCATTGAATATTCATTTTGCTGTGTGCAGTATTTTGAAACTAGCATACACTCTAAGAGAAGGCAGGGAGAGATTGCAGAATATTGCCCTCCTCAGAGGACTTCAGTGCCAGATTAAGCCTCCTGCTATTCAGATCATTATTGCTTAAACTTTTAAAAGTAGTTTTGCAGAGAGGAAAAAGTGGCTGGTTACCTTGTGTTGAGTGTGGAGGGGTTTAGGCCACTTAAAAAAAAATCACCAAAGGAAAAAGGGATTTTAATATGAATTTGAAAAAAACAACTTAATTCAATGGCAAGGTCCACTCTACCACTTATTTAACATGGAAAAAGCATACAAAAGGGAATTCAAATTAGAATTGCATTAGAATGATTTACACGTGGATTAGGGGAAATTATGTACACGGGGTCAAGGAAATCGAATTAGAATTGAGTTGGTGTGATTTATACTGGGATTAGGGAAGCAAGGTGAAGGAGACCCTCCCATTCAAGTCTCAAGGTTGAGTGGACCACTTTTCTTTCTAAACACCTTCTCAGAGAAGAGTCTAGTTGTGGCTGAAACCATTTCTACTCCTGGACTTGACCAATGGTTTATGTCTAAAGAGACTAGGTGTGTGGTGATTGAATATGTGATTTCCTGATTTGTATAACTTTGGAATAGCAGCAGTTTAAAGTGGAATAGCAGTCATTTAAAATTCATTAACACTATTAAGATAAATCACAAGATTAGATGATATAATTTTCTAGCAGAATTTAACCATCGAATTAACACAACTTAGTTAAAGGCTTAACAAATTCTTTAAAAGCAAATTGTATGTGCATATGCACACACACATACACAGATATAGGTACATGAAGGTATAATTGTTTAAAATTTCCCTTGAGTTCAGTGAAATATTCACATCAAATGTGTTTAACATTTCTCAGTGGGTGAGGGCTGACTTCAAGCAATAGGGGTTTCACCCCAGGTCATGTTGTCAGTCTACACTGACAGTCGTCTGAACTTCCCAAACTTGAGAGCTCAGAGAAGTGTCCCACTCAGAGAGAGATGCTGGGCTCAGCCCACTGCAGTCCCTGAGAGCTCAAAGGGCTTCACCTGGGACCACTCTTTGTGGAGTCACAAGATGATTTGCTTTAGGCATCAGTAAATTTCTATCCTGGCAACAATCCTTGTCAGTAATTAGTGGAACTCACAGAATTTCAGTAACGCTGGTACTGATGAACCCAAGTTATGATGTGTTCCAGGGCTGCCCAGGGGATGATCAGCTATTCCTGCTCTCATTCACCACCTTGGCCAGGCAAACAAATTCCTGGTAACATCAGTGCCATTCCCCAGCTCAGCTATGCAAGAGTTCTTGGTGTGGCCAAGGGACGCTTAACTGCCAAATGCATTGCATTCAGAGTATGAAATGAGCACCATCATACCTTACTGTATTTCCTGTAGGGAGGAGGTAGTGCAAGTTGCTTCCTCACACCCTGTGCTGAGGAGCAGGTACTTAGTCCTAGACCCCCACCCATCAGATCAGCAACGCCTCTCCACAGCTCTGCAGACCAAATCAGGGGAAAGCTTAAAGTCCCAAAGAGAAAAGAGTAAGCCGTATTTTATGTATAAGGAAGGAATTTTCTTTTATAAAAGAAAACCAAATTTTTATTGTCCAAGAAAGCTTAAATGTGTGAAGATTAAAACAAACAAACAAACAACCCACACAAACAAAACTTTCTTTTAAAAGTACATAAAAACTTTAACTTCCAGAGGATCAGGTTTCTACCTCTAAAGTTTGCCAGTGTACTAACACACACAATCTGAATGTTTGACCTAGAAAAATAAATGCTCCTAGATCCTTCAGAAGTAGTGATATCAGCAGCAAATCATGCTATCCAATATTCTATACTCCCCAAATGACAGTTTCATTAGCTTCAAGGAAAATAATTTAATGTCTGGGAGCCAACCCAAAAGTAGTTCAAAAAGCCCAAATTCTGCCTTTGGTCTTCTCTATTGGACCCTATGATTCCAGAAATTCACCAACTTCAGCCTTCAGATCCAAGTCATACAAGGTTTGTGCAGTGTTTGGGAATACACACTCCCGTGCATTACGAAATGTCAGCACTATACCACAGTGATGGCACCACCTCCTTCAATAGACATGCTGACCTACATAGAAGGCAACAATAACTGCACACACACGGAGGATAGAATTTTTTACTACAAATTTTAGTATAATATTTAACTGAATGCAGTACATTGTAAAAACACATTACAATTTATATTTTCCTCAAATTTTATACAAACTCAATGTAGTGAATTAGTACCTAAACTTCCCTTTTTGCCTAGTTTTTGCTTAGTCATTCACAATATTCAGTGTTATCTTTCCTTCCTTTCCTGTTGTTCAACAACCAAACTTTTTTGTTGAGACACTGGCAGCTCAGCCCTGAAAATCAGGAGTGTGCTCTTACTTAATGGGTATCCAACTGTTTATTACATGTTGTACAAAAAGAGATTGCTGTCTTGATATCACCTTCTACCACAGCCATTTTATTTGCTTACATGTAAGCTCCAACCATTATTGGTCCATGCATTCAGTCCCTATAGCCAGCCAATGTTACATTCCAAATTTGAGTGTTTCTGATCCGTGTGTCTTCAAGGTAACTTTTGCCACAGCTACCACAGCATCTCAGAGACAGTTTATCTTAACTAATCTAAGCTCACGTGTCTAATTTCCTCCATCTTCTGCATATCAGGACTCAAATGCAGTCAGGCTTGTCTGCAAATTTGACTTTTTTCCAATTAACATGTGTGCTTTGCACAGAGCTGTGAGCTGTACCACCACAGCATCACAGCTGAGTCTATCTGATGTTCACTTTCACACACCTGCCTATCTGAAACAACACATTAATCACCAAGCTCAGGTTTTAAACTAATAATTTCTGTAATTGCTTAGAATACTTTGAGGAAACTGAGAAGTATTATTACAAGTATTGAAAGTACCAATTCACAACAGACTATTACAAGAGGATTTGGAATCAAGTACAGGCTTTTCTTTCCATACATCCTCAGAAATTAGTCTGAAACCTGTAATGCAAACAGACTTGCTTGCAATTAACTATGCTCAGTTGTTATTCACTGACCTCAAAAATAAATCATATTAGCATAAGTAAAGAATTTCCTTCTTCTACTCTATAGACTTGGTTATTTTTTGCCAGATTAATCCATTTTATTTGTGTTTATGCAATAAAGACTTGGAAGGGCATACGAACAAACTCCTTCCTCAATAGTTATACATTTCTGATTTTCCTTCCCGCACACACTCACATCATACTTCAGTATAATTGTTTTGATTTTGCTTTTTTCTTTCTTTCCTAACACAAAACTCAGAAATTACACACACATTCAGACAGTCTATGGCAATTTTGACATAAAACTGACAAACAGCCATTTCCTAAGCAGAATAACAGGAGTTTACTTTCATGAAGCAATGTCCTGTGCCACTTACCCACTCTCCAAAGCTGCATCCACATTGTTTCATTAATATTCTAGAGATTTCTCTTCAGACTTCCACATCTTTGATCATTTTGGTGCATGTCCAATCTTTTAACTGGACTGAACTGATATTCTTCTCCAACCTGAACAGATAAAGGCAAAATAAACACTTGAGGTTTATTTTGAAGGTAAACACAGAAAGGGTAGAGGAGAGAATGTGCTTATACAGATTCTCTCCATCATCTCTGTTTCTCGAATCCCATTTTTTGTACTTCTGACACATGCAAGTGCAATGATAATCTTTGTCAAAACAATCACTGCAGGTATCCTATGTGAAAATCTAATACCATAAGTCACATTGGAAACAGTTCTCCCTAGGAGTGGAATTTTGTAAACAGTAAAGATGTTCTGCACATTTTCTAAATGAAGACCTCTTCCTTTGTAAAGTCTAGCGGACAACTAAGTTTGATCTACATGGTCCAAATCCCTTTAGGTCATCTATGTGGGGGCCAACAACCTGTTTTCCTAAAAATGCCATCCCTTACTCATCTGATTTGCCCCTTGTTTACCTATAAAAAAGGGTGGATAACTAGCCAAGGTAAAGGGGAAACTTTGTAGTGCACAGTGCTGATCCATAACCACACATTAACTCTTGCTTACAGGATATCATTCATCATGAAGATTTCATGAAGATTTCACAGGTTTCACTTCACCAAGTTTCAGATCTTTAACGGTACAGATATCTTCATTTAAGCTAGTCATCTAAGTTCACTTTAGGAAAAGGAAAAATATAACCTCTGGACACAATTTATCTAACTCTAAATAAATGGCTGAAAACAGGTCAGGTGAATCATGCTCTATTTTTCTTCACTTACTATTAAAACAGCCTATGATAACTTGTATGATATAATCTCTTCACTATAAAAACACAAAACTGGGGGGGGGGACGACGAGAACGACACACACTAAAAAAACCCACTTATGCCCCCTCTTAACAAAAGCCATGGAAATGTATGGGATAATGATCCACTATTACAATCAAAAAAGAAGCAATAATATTGCATCAAGGCCACCTGAAAATACAAAAATGGTACCATGATCAAATGATTTGAACTCTAACAGCTTATTATTTGCAAAGAATAACATTCATGTTGGGTTTTAGATACAATTACCTCAAATTATGGAAAGCAAGAACAAGCTGTAGGTTCCTTTCAGCTACCTACCCAAATCATGAACATCAGAACAGACAAAAGTGTGCTAGACAAAAAATGTCTTTACTTCAGTATACTCTAAGTTTAAACAGAAATTTTTATCTCACGTCTTAAGTACAAATCTCAGTCTTTTAGTTACTTAAAAACTGTAGAATTTATTTCCATTTCTGCTTGAAACACAGTAATGGAAAAAAAAAACTATTAAAACATTTAGAAAGAATAAGAATCTTCTTATGGTGGTTGGTGTTAAGCACAACCATGAAATCTGTATCAGTTTCAACTTTAACAAGTTTTATACACCAATGCTTTTAAAAAAATTACTGAAATACACTAAATATGCTAATAAGTAATAACAAAAATAAACAAAAATATTAATAGGTCATTAATAAAAATAAATAATAATAAACAAATATAATAATTAACTATACTGTAAACAACAAAATGAACCTTATGAAAAGTGAATAATATGGTAAACAGAGATAAAATATATTAAGGAAAGATGTGGTGCAAATATGACAAAGTTAAGACAAAAAGGGCTTTCCACTCCCTCCCCATTGCTTATAACTTATTTTTAAATGAAGAAGGATAGCCAAATATCTCTCTTCAGTCCTTTCAATGAAGATACGAAGATCTAATATCAGTCACTGAGAAGCCAATAAAGCAACATATCTGAAAATTTCTTTCTGGTTTATAGTATGTTATCATGTTCCAGGTGAAATACTTCTAATATGAAATGACGTACTGCATACACAAAATAGAGTAAACCAAAGATCGCAAATTAATCCATTCCTGTACTACTGCTACAATTCTTTTTCATGGTGCACAGCACAGTTCCATTTACATATCTGTACTGACTTACAAAAAACTGTGGAGTAAGTATCTGTAGCTACTACCTGTAGCTAGCAGTGCAAGAGTATCACAGCATGTACATTTTATTAAATAATATTCAGCTGCTTAGTACAAAGAATTAACTAACCTTTTACCTTTTTCGTTTTATAATATTTACTATGTAATTAGCTTGTAAAATTTTAATATATCAACCTTCCTCTTTGTACATATTTGCTTCACTGCAGACACACAGATTAGTGAAAATATTTCATCATAGATCTAGCTCCACATATGTAATGTATGACTTTCTCCCATTCTTCATAAATATGCTGCTTTACTCAGGATGTATCTGATTTTCTACCGTTTCTTTGCCTATACTACACAGTCTTACTAAGATGTATAAAGAACACAACCAAAAGTATCTCTCAGATGCAGAAAAATCCAGCAGTTCTTAAGTATATCAATACAGACGAACTTAAGCAAAGGCTTA
Source organism: Eurypyga helias (assembly GCF_000690775.1). NCBI lineage: Eukaryota > Metazoa > Chordata > Aves > Eurypygiformes > Eurypygidae > Eurypyga > Eurypyga helias. Next base: position 20,435 of record NW_010237944.1, read on the forward strand.
GGGAATTTTCCAAAGAAAGATTTAACCAGCTCCAATAAATTAAGTTTAACATTAAGAAAATAACAAGGGAGCAGTGAACATTACCATTATACAATTGAATTTTCTGTACAGCCATTATGCCCAGATAGTACAAGCAGTTATTCAAGGACTTAATTCTGAAAAGTATTATTTATGTGCATCTTCCCATTGACTTGTATAAACCTACTCTTGTGAGCTAAACGTAATATAAGGGTTCTGTTTTACATTCAATACACTCGATTTCATGCTCTAATAACATTGCTGATTTATTTCTTCCATTAAGTAATCCTCTTGACTTTCTTTAATAATTAAATTGTAAGTTGTTTTCCAGAAGAGATGAAAGTGAAGCTGTGCTGCAGAAAATAGGAAAAAAAAAACCCGGTCATTATACTTGTATATCAAAAAATTGTTAATTTACCAGAGACTCTCTTAAAATGAAGAATTAAGACATTCAACAGCTATACTTGCAGAGATAAACAAATTTATCAGACATCAAGTTTTTCTGCTAGCTTTATTTAGAAGAGATTAATAAGTCTGTTTCATTTCATTCCCTCTCACACGCTTATCATTTGATGATGCTTCTTTGTGGTGTTCTACTGAGGTTATAATAAAGATTCTCCCTAGCAGTCTTACATGCTACTGACTATATGTACACATTTTCATACTTATATAACCTAATAATTAAGTAATAGTAATTAATTTAACGATGCACTGCATGACAGCCCTTTTGTCAAGTAATTACATAGCTATTCAACAACAGAGTTGCTGTTTGAACCAGTGCAACTTTGAATTCTGATGCTAGCTTAAGGGAGCAGCATACATCCGAATTTCCTCCCTGCAAGTGATTTACCAGTAATGAAGTCTCCTTGTTCCTTTCCCCTCCTCCAGTTTCTGAACAGTGTATATTTATGAAGTTTCACACATTCTGTTCTCTTAATCCAGGCCCATTTTCTGATGCTTCCAGGATGCACTGTGACTCATGTGAAACCTTTCAAGCCCGTACTTAAGCTAGTTATGTTCTTGAATTGACTTCTCTAATCCCTGATCACAAAAGAGCCCCTCTTCTCTCAGTGTTCCGCTTAGGTATACAAAACTTATTCTTTTCATTTTCTAATAATGGTAAGATCTGAAACATCCTAACTGAAGCTATTTTCATCAGGAAAAAGCTATCCTATGATTCTCTAAATAAAAATTGAAGGGAAATATAGGAAGACCTTGAAAAGAACATTAATTTTAAACTGCAGTTTCATTTGAAGGCTCAAATCAAGGATCAATACACCAAGTCCAGAGAAAGGATATGAAGAAAAATTATGTTTCTGTATATATATTTATAGCTTCCTTTTATTTCTCACTCTTAACCCTGACAAATTCTACCCAAAAACTCCACTTATTTTTCTTTCTTTCCTAGTATAAAAAAATACAATAGTAAACCACCAAGAAAAAATGAAATTAAAAGAGATGGGGTTTTATACTTATTCTACAATAATCATTCGAGACAGCAGACTGTATTTCTCCGATCCTTGTGTTTTCTAGATGACTTTAAGGATAGAGTAAGTATAAGCATTCATGCTGCAGTAACAAGTTCAAAATTACCAGTTTAGCTTTTTATGCAAGCCTACTAATTATCAGAATATATAATTTACTTGCGCTCCCACTATGAACCATGTGTCCTTTATGACAGAAGTATATTACACCTCCTACATGGAAAAGGCTTATACCCAAAATTAGGAGGATGCCTCTGAGCATGCTTAGACCAAGAATCTCCTTTAAGAAAGTAGAAGTCAGGAAAAGGGACTGCGATCGAAGAGCCCACAGCACATGCAGAGTTCAGGAGGTGCCTCAGAAGTACAGGCAGCAGGTATGCAGAAAAGCCCCAGTCACCAAGAAAAATGGACAAATTTTTAGAGAATTTTATGGAATTATTTACAGTTCTAACAGGTGTGGAAAGTTTCTGGTTTCAGAGTAAGCACAATAAAATACTCACTGTGCACAGTGTGTAGGAGGACAATTTTTTTATTAATCCTCTGATTAAACCCATTGTACTTACCAGATTTCAGAAGTTACCTTAGTCCTCTGTTTTGCATGAAAATCTAACAATCACTTTCAAACTTCTTTGGAGTGCCAACTAAGGAAGAGGTAGCAGCTGTATCCCCATTAGGCTTACTGGGAAAGGAGAGGGAGACAACATAATTATTCTCTTTCACACCTTTCCTTCTCATCTTCTTTCCTTCTTATCTGTTTGCCTTCCCTTTTGAAAACAGAAGTAAATTCTTCTCATGGAGCTGAATCAGTCAGCCATATGATTCAAATACAATATTCAGTGGAGAAGAATTATTATCTTGTCCCATTACAGTGGTCATGAGTCCCTCTTCCCTTATGTAGAAGCATGCAAGCATGCTAGTGTCAAAATCCCAGTGGTCTCCAGTGGTCAAAAGCAACAACACACTTTTCTCCCATCTGCACTGCTGGACATAACAAGAATTTATACAGCAGGCATTAATTTTTGTCTAGCCTGTTGCCTCATATCCCTGCCCAAAATTACAAAAGGTCTCAGTAAACTTTGCAGCTTTCCAGCACATCTTGCTACTAACCCCATATCACCAGATGCTAAGCTGTAGAAGGGCAAAATCTTCCTGCCTGCACAGTTTTGGTTTTGAATTTATATTCACTTCTCCACCTCTCTTTTTAATCTCTTTGGAATAAGAGATAGAGTATTATCTGCTCAGTAGCCTTTAAACTTTGTATTGCCTTGACAGTTAAAAGAATTTCATCATATTTGACAGTATCAGAGGCAATTTACCTTTTAAACACAAAAGGAAAAATAACGTTTGTCATCTTCCTCAGTGTAGCAAGTGTTCACCTAAGCTTAAGAGCTCCCTGCATCTTGCTGGCCTTATCTGTAACTGAGGACAAAGGGGAAAAAAAATAAAATCCTAACTGCAGTAGTATCAAAATCCATGGACCACAACATCCTCTGCCATCAATAGTTCTGATAATTTTCTCCCAAAACAGGCCAAGAAGAAAATGGGGGGG
>NW_010237944.1:23498-36921 GCF_000690775.1 Eurypyga helias
GGGGGGGGGAGACACGGACGACACAAGGACAATAGAATGGACAGATACAGAACAGATTTTCTATTTAGAAATGATTCAACCAATTACAATTCTTCAGCTTTGGAAGAAAAATAGACCAGAAAGCAAATGTGGAGGTACTGAACAGATGCCTAGAACATCACAGTCGATATAGAAGTAGTTAAACAGTGAAGAATTATTCCTTATTTTTCATAGCACATAAGAAGAAACTCATGATACTACCACAGTCAGCAATGCTAAATCATCAGGAGGAATTACATTCTCCACACAAAATGTGATTAAATAGTGAAACTCACAAGAGACTGAAAGCATAAATGAATTCATAAGAGGATGAGATAAGTTCATGGAAGAGAGATCAATTCACAGCCACTAAATCAAATCAGTTTTATGTAGCCTTTGGCTAATAAAGTCATTAATTTGCTCATTGCTGGCAACTAATGGGGGAAGGACTTCTCTGATTTACTCTGGTGTTAGATGCTTTGTGTAGCATCTGCAACTGGGTAATACTGGGGACACATCACTGGGCTAGACAGTCATCTCCCACACTGTGACAATTCCACGCTAAAAAGAAAAACTACACTCACAAATGCATCATTTTCAAAATCACTATGGAATAATTCTGCAAGTTATTTGTAAAAAATAAACAGTTATGAATACTTACCTAAAGTACAGCATTTAGATGATCAGTACTCATCCGGGAAAAATGTTTTCAATATTTTTGAATGAAGAACAAACAGAGGACAATATATACTGTATTCTACAATAATGAAACCACCAAGTTACTTTAACCTTTTGTCAAAATGATTATTAATGTATTGTTTTACAAATCAGATTATAAAATGAAAATCACTTGACACCAAATGGTAAGTCTACAATGCTGCACACTAATCATTAGCCCCAAAAATTTAAAAACAGCTATTCAAAACAAGATAAGGTTATCTTCTGTCCCAGATCTTGGAACAGAGTTGTTGAGTTTGTCCAATAACAAAGTGCCAGCCAATGAGAATTCAATTACCAAAAAAAAAAATATATATATAGCAAATAAATATACCTTGAGTTAATTAGAGCCTAGTAATTAGAGTTCACTAGTAATCGAAGAGTGCATTTCTTCAATATCCACTGTGTTTTTTCCTGAATACACAATATTGAAAACCAACTGCAGAATCTGAATATCATCATTTACTCAAACTCTTTAAGCTGTTCCTGTAAGTTCAGCCTGTCTTTAATGTTAATTTTTTTTCCTTGGTACAGTAAATTGATAGTTTTGAGTAAAATGTAATGCAAACTGTGATTGAATCTGAGTAGCAGCTTCTGATCAAAGCATAGCTTATTTTGCCTAACAGCTGAAGTTATGCATCAGACATCTTATTCCTCTTACTAACTGAATGGACAGTGGCAGATTCATTTGTTATTCATCATCATAGCATAACATAACACTTGCATCATCAAGGAGGACCATCCTTGAATTACACTATTATGAAGAGAAAAAAGTCTATACGATGCACCTTTGGTAGAGCACACAGGACTCTCTAAGAAGCTAAAAGACAGCTGATCCCACCTGCTGAGATGTAAGGATGTAAAATGAGACTGAGACCAAGGACTCAATTCTCAGCACAAAGACTTCCACTTTATGATGAAAAGCAATGTCTCAAGCAGGGAATATGGCTGTTCCCCTGGGAGGAAATGAGGACTTGAAACTGAATGATTAAAAGACACCAAATAACTTTTATTTTATTGATACTGAAAGCCTTAGTGGAATTACTTTGTGGTTGCTGAAACAAAGGACTTGTTTCTTGTCTCTCTGGTCTTCCGCCCCCCGGGGATGACTCCTTTTATACCAGTCTTTAATAGAATTTCTTTATTAGTTTGGAATTACCATCCTTTTTGACTTTCACAACAACAGGGAGTGTAAAGTGAGCCAAGAATTCCAACAAAAGAGAAAAAAATTTAAAACAAACCAACTACAAAACAACAAAACCAAAAAACACTAACCAAGTGTAGGTGGATTCCTTAAACCATTCCACCATCAGAAATGTGTTTCCATGAGCATTCCAATTACAGGGAGCACGTTTCCTTTCAGCTTCAAACACAGCCAGCCAGAAAAATACCATCTATCTTAAAATCTGCTGATTCACTGAAGATAAGAGCTCCCTCTAACACAATCCAGTTTCAGTAACATTCAGGGAAACCCAAGAAAATTTCAGTCACCCCCATTAACTTTTTTTTCTAGTAATTCAGCTGGGACCTGTTGAAGACCCCAAGTTGGTTCGAGCTCCTACTCATTTCGTCTGTCATGCTGAGCAGTGCCCTCAATCCTGATAAAGGGCTTATTACCTCTGGATGCCCTGAAGGTCTTTGGTGGCCAAAGGCACTGAAACTTCTAGATTGCATGGCTCCAGAACAGCCTATCTCATAGGCCTGCCCAAAGCAAAGTTTTTTTGGCTTGACGCTGATAGCTCCAAAAAAGCATGGAGTTAAGATGGGAAGAAGGTCATTCAAATTGGTAGAAAAATACATCAGTTATCACAGTCTTCCCAGAAAATGAAATGCTTCTTGTCTGTTCACCACTGGTCCTTGTGATGCTTCATTACATGCATGCACACAATCAAGTGTTCACATGAGTCAATCAGCATCTGGCCTCAAAGTATCAATATCCTCAAGCCAAACTAGAATAATACTGAAAAATAATGGCTAAACAGTATCATCAGAAATAATTTCGCTGTCTGTATCTTGTGCATACACTGCTGCTAGTTTGTTAGGGTTTGGTGGTTGGTAGTTTGGCTTTTTTTTTTTCCCCTAGTTCTTTGCTTTCTTTCCTTCACAAATCATTTCCATAGTGAAATTATTTTCTGGTCAAATTTCATCACAGCATGTCATGTCAAATCAGGGACACAGATGTTAACCACCAGATACAGTAGTTCTGGGTTATATATCATCTCCTTTTAAAACATACATTCAAGACACTAAGCAAAACTGAGAACAGTGAAATATTTAGCAAAATAAGAGCTGCTGGTTTTAGAGGAACCAGAATTTCACTCTCTTTAGTTAGACACATATTTACTAGAATGATAAAATAGACTACTATAAACATAACTTGTTCTATAAATGGAAAGAGTCTGAAGAACAGTTAGGAAATATTAATGACAATAAATAGTACTTCACATCTTGTTGTCCTGAACTGTTTCTCAGTTGTTGCCAAAAATTTCCAAATGCATCAACTAAAATAATAAATGAAATACATTTCTGAATTCAAAGGAAAATTATTTTAATTTGCCCTAGCATGTAAACTACTCATCATCCACTACATCGCAACAAGTTAATTTTCCGTATTTAAGAATAAAAATCTCAATAAAGCTTGGCCATCATGGAAACAGGAAAGGAAGTATATCATACTGCTGTACCACTTTCTAATCTGGAATATCTTTTGACAAGTCCTCTCTTTTTAACCTTATACCGAAACTGACTTTACTTGCCATCTAGTCTAAGTCATCTTGTCCACAGAAGAAAATCACATACCTATAAAGCCTTTTTTTAGGAGAAAATATTAAAGCTTTTTAGGTAATTTAAAAAAAATCAGAAATTATTAAAGGAATAAAATAACAAAACAATACATAAACATTTATATATACATATGGATATGTATCTTTTACAGATCCCGAAGGTGATTCTTCTGACTCAATACTAAAAGATGGCAGAAATTGTTCAAGGAAGAAGGGGAAATAAACCCATCTGGCCTGAAAATGTGTTATCCAACATCATCTAACAAAAAGCAGAGCAGTGTCCTCCTGAAATAAGATTATTTGGACAACAACTACCAAAAAAATTGGGGAAAGACATTCAGATATAGAAGTATAATAGCTGTGAATATAATTAATAATACAAAGACAGACATCTATAAGAAGACTTAACTACGTTAAAAAAAAAGTATGCGAATACTCAACACAACTGAAAACCAATATGATGTCTAATTATAAGATACCAGAGTGTGCAGCTTGTAAACTACTAGAGTGATGGATATATAATTTAGTTTATCTATTTATTTATTTATTTTTCTTGTCTGACAACTAGAATGAACCTCAGAAGAAGGATTTTTCATTGCTTGGGCTCACAGTTTTGGAAGACAGGCACACTACCACACAAAAATTTACACATGGAGTCTAGCGAGTAAGTTAAGTTTCCAGCTGTGATTTCCCTCTAGCATGGTTTTGCTGGCTACCCTTGAAGCAATACATCAACCAAGGCAATACCAGAGATAAAAAAAGTCAAGAGATACCAGAGTTAAGTTTCATACAATTCTCTTCTTAACCTACTAAAAATAGCATCTTGCTTAAGATTACAAATAAATCTCATGGCAGAGCTCAAAATAAGGTTATAGCCCAAAAAATTGACAATGCTATGGTTAGTTTTTATAAAGTTAGTTTTATGAAGACAGTAAACCCTTCGAAGACATAGACAAATGAGGTTTCAAAGCATTCCTTCATTAAAGTTTACTTAGTTTAAGCTGAATTCATATCAAGCGCGCACACACACACACACACACACACAGAACCCCAAAACAACAGCAGCAAAAATACATAGATACATTCTGGTACTTACTAACCATCATGTTAAATAACTGCTTTTCCCCGTGCTTGGTCAAGAATATGGACAGAACTGAAAGCCCGGGCTGCACAAATAGGGTATTGCTTATATCAGAGATGTACTATTGCTTATATCAGAGATGTACTTAAGACCAAAACTGATCACTTTTGGTAGAAGATTAAGACTGGGTTCTCAAACAAAACTTTCATACAACCTAATAAGTAGCATTGATAAAACACACAAAGGTGTAACAGCAAGGAAGTGCAATTAGTTCTACTCATACAATTCATATTTGCTCCTATTTAGACAGAAATGTCTGTCTTGCAAAAGTTAGACCTGAACATGAACAAACCCAGAATGTTAAATAATAAAATTAATTTATGTTGTATCTAAATAAAATACTTAGTTACTGCCAAATAACTGAATGCATTTTTCCCATTAAACCAGACACATTTTGAATTCCCAGTCCAAACATTCCGTGAACTAAAACTTAGTAGTCAAACTTCTTACAGGTTGAGGAGGAAGCTGCGTACTCTATTTGTTAGGGCTATGCAAGTCCTAATTCTAACAGTCTACAATATTAAATAATGATGTATTTTTCTTGACCAGCCTGCTTCAGGTAGTAAGAAAGTAAGAAAGGAGGAGAAAGGCAGACATGGTAAATGGTGTTGGGAAATGACAAGAAAAATGTCTGAAGACCATGCATCATCTCAGTAACTGTCATGAAACCAAGAAGCTTTGTTAACAGTGAAATTACTGCTGAGTGGTGCCCATTTGATGGCTGAATGGCCAAATGAACCTCCTAATGATAATTAGCGGAGCACTTAAGAAGGCAGACCCCCTTCCCCCTTTCTCCATTATCAAGAATGTACTAAAAAAAGGAAGGGGGGGGGGGGAACACCCACAACCGAGAAAAACTTAATTCCATAGCTTTCCCATCACGCTCATCCTTGTAATGACTTCTTGTTTTTATCCAAGGTCGAATTGGTAAGAGCTCCTATTTTGAGAGATAGTTGTTTAGCAACATTGATTTTCTCCTCTTTTATGAAATTTCAGGTACACACATTCTGTAGGGGAAGGGAAGTTTCATTCTCTTTCCAATATACATATACTGTTTTCAACCCCACTGCCTTCAACACAAAAGAGCGATGTACTGCCTGAGCTGCTCCATGAGGAACAAACAAGTTAGTGAGTTTTGCCCATTTTAGAAGCTTCATGAAATAGGGACTAATTACAACTGCTTTGAAAAATTATGTCTTCCAGAACATGTTATCTTGAGAATCTGAATATTAAAAAAAAATGAAGTACTTTTAATCATATACTTGAAAATAGTAAAATGAAAAAGCAGCAGCTGAGTGGATGTGTTCCTCACTGCAGGAAAGTTCAGAGCAGCTCTAGTGTAATGAAAAGCTTTTAACTCCTACTAGATGAGTTTTCTTGAGTACTGGTAATTTTTCTCACTTGAGGATAATTCTCTGTATCAATAATCCTTTTAAGATGAAAAAGAAAATTAAAGTTTGTAGTGGAAAATTTTGAAATCAGCATAAGAAAAACATTTCTTGCATATACCACCCACAATTTCAAAGGCATTTCTAATTTTTACATGAGCAAAATTTAAACATTTTATGGAAATCCAGAGTCTTCAAAATTAAGTAAATAACCCTAAGTTATTTTTTGAACAAGTGTTTATCAAGCTTTAATATTCAGTTAGGTTGACAGGTACATGTTCACCAATTTGCCTGTACACTCACTATTTGCAGATGTGTGTTTAAGAGACACAGAAGATGCTCAGAGTGTATCAGATTAAAAGCCAGCATACACCACTGAAACAGAAAAATAAACAGCACAGAGAAAACAAAAACTTTAGCCCTTTTCTACTATAAGGGAATAAGATAAATCGTGCATACACTTACCAGTCATTCTTCCCGCAGGCTCAAATATAGTTTGAGCACTCTGTAGTTCTCTTCTGTTCCCAATGTCAAGAGATAAACAGTCAAGTTTCACATATTTTGCAGTTTAATCCCTGTTTTAGGATTCTTGCATGAAAAATAGTACAAATATTCTGAATTGAATGAGCTTTCATACAAAGTATTGTTTTTATAAACTCAATGTGAGCCACGAAGTTAGTGGTCACACAGATTCACAGAGTGGTAGGGTTTGGAAGGGACCTCTAGAGCTCATCCAGTCCAACCCCCCTGACAGTGCAGAGTCAAGCAACATTATTCCCAACAAATCACGTGGCCACTAATCCTGAACAAAACCCCACTTCAGTTAAAGTATTACAGATGAAACTTCTCTCTTTTAAGGGAATGCTGGGTTTATAACCCTCAAGAACAACATTTCTCTATTTAACTGCTGAAAGGCATGGTGTAATGTTAAGGAATAAATATTGTGATGGCTCAAGAAATAGAATATAGATAATAAGATAGTTTGAAGTCTGAATTTATTCAGGTGGCTATCTGAAATAAGAAAAATTGTCCATGTCCAATGGCCTTGCTGATCTTGGAACTTTTTAATTCAAATTTTTTAATATGTACTTTAAGTACTACTCCACCAAAAAAAAGTGCATAGTTTGTCTAGTTGCTTTTTTCAGCATCTTTTGATACAGTTACACACTCAATACAAGCACTTTGACTCATTAAGTTTCAGAATAAGAATGCCCGTTTTCTATGTGCTTTAGAAAACAGAGCATTACAAATCTTTTAATAAAATCCTTTAATACTAATTTTCTATAATACACACTGACTTTAGGAAAGATAACAGTGCATAAGACAAGTATTTCCCCTGTTTAAAAATAAATGGGGGTGGGGGGTGTGTGTTATTTGACATCAGAAAGGTAGTACTGGCATTAACACAGAGTGCCATAAAATTAGTTTACTTGGTAGAACTGAAGAAATTGCCCTATTTGCATGGATAATACAGCCCAGTGAATTTGCCACCCCCCTTGTAATCTGTGCTGAAGGACACTGAAAATCCCTTTGCAACTTTCATTTTCAAACAGTTAACACTGGTAACAGGAGTTTGCTACTCAGTTGAATTCACACTGATAGATGTGGATGTCCGCTTTGATTCAGATCAATATTTCTGACCAGGACCTTTGCTGGACAGAATTCTCAGTAGTTCTCGGTATACCTGCTCTCCAATGTGCACACTTAAGCATAACTCTGGACAAAATGAATATACTGAGAAGTGAACAAATGAAAAAGGTATTTCTCCATCTATTTTTCTATCTAAAATCCAAATTAGCAAAACTCAAAGAATAATCAGAGCACCAATGCATTTAAATAATATTATCTGATAAATTTCAGAGGCCAAAAAGCTGCAGGAACAAACCATGAAGCAGTATATGAAGCAAGTGAGAGAATTAAGGTATCTTCTTGACAATACTGGGGGGGGGAGACGACCACAACCCAAAACAAACAAAACACTGTAGTGAGACAGCAGAGAAAGAATTTACTCTCCCAATAAGCTTAAAAATCTTCTGAAAGTGGATGATTGAGACACCACTATTTTGAGCTAGGAAAGCAGAGGTGATGGGAGTGGGACATATCAAAAAATTAGGCACTAGTTCATAGGTAGCCTAAAGACAGCTGACTTCTTTCACACACGTATGAAGAACAATGCAAGAGCAAAAACCTGAAAGGAAGAACAAAACCCTTCACCTATTTAAAATAAAGCTGCTATAGATAATTGATTCATTAAACTAGGTTTTCATCATTTGTGCTATTTTTCCATTAAGTTCGCAATAAATCCTGTTATGTGAAAGAGATCTGATCTAAGCCAGAATCAATGCAGACATCTGAAAGAGTCTTTCATCCAAGTGATTTCTAACCATATGATTCTGCAGTTAACAGAGCAGTAAATATAACTAAATCTACTCTTTTGTTCATTAAGATTACATAAAAATATATTTTAAAAAATATTTATCAGCTATTTTTCTACAGAAGTTTAGCATGGGATAAATTAAGGCTAATATTTTCTTTACAAATTTGCAAGTAAATCAAATCAGACCAGAAGAGATATCTTAATTTTGTTTTGACTAAGTAGTAGAAAACATTAGTTACAAATGGAAAAGTAAGTTAGGATGAATAGGAGAACAAAGTATTTCAAAAGGCTTTGAACATGTTAACTAAATTATTAAGAAAGCATGTGAATATCACTTTCAGATTTCCATAACAAAAGGAAATTTCAAATACCTAAAAATAGAAAAAAAACAAGTGCACCAAAATCAAAGGGAAATAAACCTTGCTTCACTTTACAAAGTCAGTATATTGGTACAAAAGCCCCTGAAGAAGCATGACACAAGGAAGTTGTAGAGCTGACACCTGCAGAAATCCTAGTAATAGAAAACTTGAATCCAACCCGCTGGCTTCACCAAAGCATTTTTGAAGCAGGCCAAAGTATAGTACCAACACCTTCACCATGACAGTTACATTCCCATTGCACTTGTCTGCTGAAATCTGCTAAGTTGGAATCAGCAGAAAAGGACCTGGGGGTGTTGGTTGACAGCTGTCTGAATATGAGCTGGCAGTGTCCTCAGGTGGCCAAGAAGGACAATGGCATCCTGACTGGTATCAGAAGTAGTGTCGCCAGCAGGAGCAGGGAAGAGATTTTTCCCCTGTACTGGGCACTGCTGAGGCCACAACTTGAACACCATGTTCAGTTTTGTGTCCCTCACTACGAGAGAGACATTGAGGTGCTGGAGCATGTCCAGAGAAGGACAACGGAGCTGGAGAAGGGTCTGGAGCACGAGTCCTGTGAGAAGAAGCTGAGGGAACTGGGGTTGTTTAGCCTGGAGAAGAGGAAACATTATCACTCTCTATAGCTACCTGAAAGGAGGTTGTAATGAGGTGGGTGTCGGTCTCTCCTCCCAAGTGACAAGCAACAAGAGGAAACGGCCTCAAGTTGTGCCAGGGAAGGTTTATTTTGGGCATTAGGAAAAAATGTTCACTGAAAGGGTTGTCAGGCATTGGAAGAAGCTGCCTTCAAAGTGGTTGAGTCACCATCCCTGAAGATATTTAAAGGATGCGGTGCTTAGGGACATGGCCTAGTGGTGGACTTGAGAGTTAGGTTTATAGTTGGACTCAATAAACTTAGACATCTTTTCCAACCTAAATGATTCTGTGATCCTACAATCCTATGATTCTAAGCTAAAGTCTTTCGAGGATTCAACAAAGTTGATGTTAACAGCAAAAGCCCACAAAATTCTGCTACATATTCTCCATCCTCCCTGCCTTCAGTAGTAACAAGTAACATCAGGTACTTAAGACCTTAACAGGTATTCTTTTTCCAGAAAGTAGGAAAGAGGCAAAAAAATACCACCGAGATTTTCTACAAACAGGCATGTCTCACCCTTGCTAAAACAAATTAATTACTAGCACTGTTTGGTTTTCTTTGCAGTTCAGTACCTTGGGGAAGAACCAGACCTGATACAGATCCTGCTCCTTGCAGAGTATCACTGAACTGAGTCCTTGCAATACTTCCACAGTGCATTTCTAGCCAAGGTGCTGGTTGAGGGTGGGAGAAAGAACATGTGGAGCAAACCCAGCTTGCTTAACAGCTCACCCATTGCAGAGTAGCTACAGACAGGGTAAGTACTGCAAGACTACCCCTCTTCTTTGTGTTAGATATTCACAGGGAAAGAAGGATTGCTGTTGCTACTACAACATCATAAGCCTTGAAATGGTTGTTATTATTTCTATGGTAGAAAATGACAAAACATTATTTACTCTAGACAGAAAGGGAATGCACACTTTAAAGGCCAAGGGAAATCTCACTTTTATCAACTATCAAATTGAGAGAGGAATATAGCATAATCAGCTTTGATATGCCTGTTCAACAGGTTTTTCTTTTAAACAATATATAGTTTATTTGGGGGATTTTGTTTTGTTGTTTGGAGTTTTGTTTGTTTCATTTAGACATTTCAGTTTGGAGAAAATATAAGAAATGAAGTGGGCAATATGGTACTTTGGCATCAATTAGGGAGCTATACTATACTTCTTTTTACCCCGTAACTTGGGGCTTCTGGTATCCACCTAGCATTAGGGGCTCAGACTCAGTTCTCTATCCTTTATATTATAAGTAAATAAGTACTACCTTAATATTTGATTAAACTAGTAAACATTACAATGATTATTAACCAATACAAAACACATCTGGTACAATATCCAGCAATATGCATTTGAGCAAATTAGTTTCATGAAAAATCTGAATTCCTCATTCTTAGATATAGAGCCTGATAAAACTAAAGATACACTTAAAACCCCGGGGTAATAGAAATTGAAAAATTGTCAAAATGTGTTTCATTTAAGCTTTCATTCTCAAATTGGAATAATTTCTTGGTAATAATTGAAAAAAAAAAATCTTAATATAAAGCATTTCTCTTTAGGTAGACAACATGCTGATTATAGCATTGTTGCAATACATTAAAACACATGCTGTTAATTTGAGACTACTCTTCTGTTTTAATTCTGATCTTGACCAGTATAATTGTGTGCTTAATTAATTGAAACGTGGAGTTTTGAAAGAAAAAAAGCCAACCAGAAAATCTCATTATTTACTTTGCCAAAACCTCAAATTGTATCTCATTTCTGCATGATTTAGGGGGAAAAAAAAAAATCTCATGCACACAGTCATCTCATCAAGCATTCACATTAATTAGTTTATTTTCTGGTCCTACCTATCACACTGATCAGGTGACAAGAAACATATAACCAAATACAGTCAAAATAAAAATGTGAAATAGCAATTATTTAAGCTTAAAACAGAAACAGAGCCTTATATCAGCTTCTCCTTACTACATCCCATCCTCCCCAGCAACATTTTCTCCTCCATGTTGTCTTCTAAAGACTAAGAGTAATAGGTGCCTACTATGAGTTTTCTCCTATTACAGTTAGGAAAAGCTCCTTCTGGAATACTCAGTATGTTGTAATATGCACAGTAGGGAGTTCCCCTAGCTTGCCAGAAAATTTCAGTATCAATCAAAATACACAAAGCAACATGCAGAAAGGCTGGAACAGCTTCCATTTCAGGTACTCCTGGAATGCAAAAAACAGTGCCTTTGCTGATCACCTCTGCTATACTTTTTATGCACAGAAAAGCCAGTCATGCATTCATATGTAAGACGACCTTCCGTGCTCATTAGAAGCTCAAAATTCTGAAGCACTTTTCTTCATGCAACATTACTTTCATAGCAAATGTCAGCTTCCTGCTCCTAGCCAGCTCTGCAAAACTTTCCTCACCTGATTTTACTTTATAGTAATGTGTATATGTGTAAAAATAAATATATATATGGATGTATACATGCATGCAATTTATTCTAAACAGTACTTTTGCTGCCTTGGGTAACCTCAGAGCATCTTTAGATACATGCTCCTTGAGGGTTATTTATCTTCCCTCTCTGTTTTCTTATTTTTTCCTGGTAATAATCATGTTGACAATCACAGAAAGTGTTACCATGGTCCTAAGCTGATATAACTCAAAGATGAAATGTGCCCACACATCTGGTGTACACGCAGAAAAAAATGCCCAGTTAACCTACCACAAAGTGTGAACTCCAGAATATATCAGGGTGTAATAATCAGTGTCATATTTTTCTGAAACTCAAAGTTTTCAGGATTGGTTGGTTGTTTTCTTTTTCTTTTACAACTTGTAGAATATTATGATTACTATCATTAAAAACTTACATTTAGATTTTAGTATCATTTACTCCTATCTCAATTTTCTGCTATTTACTTCTTGCATCTTTAGAAAAGTGTTCAGGTATTCATCTTGTATCACTATTCATGTTTTGCTGAAATCCTGCAGACAGTCTTTTATTTAAAGAACTACAGGTTTCTACTGATACCAGTCAGAAATTATTTTCCAACCAAATCAAAAGAGCAGCCATCTGATTAGAAGAGACTTCTTTCAATGAGAGTGGATATCAGTAAGGAGGGTGGAGGGAATTAAAAAAAGCCTCTGTTGCTGATGCCACTAAATCACATGTACTCAGGAATTCCATCCTTTTTCCATTCTCACTTACACTGCCCATCTCCCTAACAAAGGTAATACTGCTTCTAAAACACACATTTAAAATTTTAATTTCAATTCATCCTAAAAACTTTACGTAATTTTTGTGTGGATATATAGCTTTAGTGCAGAATGAAAACATTTCCCTCTAAGTGCTACTTTTTGCTCAGTTTCTGCATCCATATTGTATCTCCTAATCAGATATAGTATCCAAAAATAAAAATAGGGACAAAGCATGATAATGCAGACATAGAACGAGAATTTAATTAAAGTCTTGTTTAAAGATATCTCCCCACTAATTACGAGTTTTGGACCATTCTTTGTCAGTCATTGACTCAAATTCAACTCAGAAGTTAATTTCAATCATTAATCTTATTTTGTGATCCAGACACACACACACAAAAAAGATGATGTGGTCAGCCCAGCATCTAGTGGACAGGTATCCACATCATAACAGCTAATATTATAAATAAAAACAATTATTGATACACTCAGAAGTGTTTATGGCCATTGATGAGGCACAGTAGGAAGCGTTCTCAAGTGACACTTGTGCTGTACTCAACTGATTGATTTTAATAACAGCTCTTCATATCACCAACTGGAAAAAGAAGAGGGGGGGAGAAGAGAGAAGAAGAAAAAGATAACTTCAGGTTGAGGAGACTATGAACGTAGGAATTTTCATAGATACTTGAACTTAAAAAATAGTCCATAACCATCTCGACTATTTGAAAACCTATTAGTTTTTCCTTATAGCTTGAGCTACCAGGACAGGAACAGCACAATAAATGGACTTTGACCTTCATATTTTTGAGTA
>NW_010237944.1:36934-47356 GCF_000690775.1 Eurypyga helias
AAAGAGGAAGAGCATTCATGAACTTATGCTAGGTGGATAGGGGCAGGCTGGTGTTCCCATCCCTCACCCTCCCCCCAGAACACTGTCCACTCTTCAGCACTTAACTTTTTGCAGTCAGTACCTAACAGAAGGCAGGTAAACATAATAGAGTTAGTGATTTGATAAAATTCAAATAATCAAAAAAATTAAAAAGGGAAAGAAACAGACTATTACAAGACAAATCATTGAACACATGCCTTCATTCAAAGAGAAGAAAATGCACTGATAAAAAAAAAATAGTGAAGTTTAAAAAAGACTTACGGATGCACTTAACTAGCTAGTCCTGCAAACTTACCTTAAGTTACTAATTGGTTATAAGCATTATCTTTATTATCAGTGTAATACGTTACTTCAGTGAAGGTCTTGCCCTCTATTTTTTCACCCTCAACAGCCGAAGATAAAAACCCTGTGAAGTCTAGTAACCTGAGAATGTGCAGGAACTGCATGTGATGAGAATTGCCTGCTGAAAGCAAGCAAGGAACTTTAAGACTACTTGGATGCTTTCTGTCCAGAGAGAAATCAGGCAGGAACCAAGACACTCTAAAGGTTTCATAGTAGAGAGCTGCATCACAGAATCACTAATACACTAATGGTCAGGACACGTGAGCCATAGGCAGAGGTGTGTCAGGAGTAAAAACAAGTGTGTGAATCTGACAAATTCCAACAGAGAACCCAAAGAAATAAGACTGCATATTGCTAAGAGCTTGATCCTCCAAATCACACACTTATGCCTGTTGTAAAATTGTAAATATACACTACGTTTTACAGTAAAAAAAAAATTAACCACTACTCATGGAAATGAGATAATGATTTCTATTCTCTATTGTACTATAACAACTTTTTCTTCTTGCTTTTCTGTCAATAACTTTTCCTTGCTTAATTTGCTGATGGGTATAAATTTTTTTTCTTATTGTTCCCCTCTGTTCCTCTACAGAGATATTAACTTAAAAATCCTCAGTATTATAGGCATTGAGTTTTCTCTCAAGTTTTCAATTCTTCATTATTCAGAAAGGACACACGTATGACTTACTTTGGTTCTAGGCCATTTCAGTTTTCTTTTTCTGCAACAACAGAAAAGCTCTACTGAAATAAACATGTCATCATTTTCAAGACCTACATTGGACTTTCTCACCTGTCAGTCTTAAATCTCTCAATTCACTTTTTCTCTCTTTTTTTAAGCCAATTGTATTTTGCTTCATTATTTATAGTTGTCCAGAATTCTTTACTAACTGCATTCTATATTCATCACCTTTACCCACTTAAGCATTGGGTAACAATTAACTTTTTAGGTTCAGAGAGTATAATTTATTTGGAATTTTAAAGAGCTATTAATTTTCTACTTTCAAATGGAAGTACATTCATCTCTGCAGAAAGGTTATTCCTCTTTCCCGGTAAAGCTAAGGGAGTCACCATTAGCAAGACCACAAAAGTTTAGGTTGAAAAGAATTCTGATTTGTTTCATCACTCTGCCTCACTATTCATATTTTATGATGCATACGTTTGACTTCTTGACTGTATTAAATTCCTTCTCATTAGTGGCACACACTTGTCTCTTATTCCTCTTTGCAAAGATCAGTTAGTGATCCACATTAATGTAACTGATGTATCTCATCCCCATCTATTAGCTATGTTTTCAAGCATGTAATTTAACTGAATTCTTTCCTTATATAACAGTTCCTCTGTCATCCATTTCTGGCAAGCACTGACCTTGCTTTTATTTCTTTTCTTTGTTCTTCATTTTATATAAAAAAATTATTCCATGCTCATTTCATGTTAGTCATTGCCATTAGCTGTAGTACAAGGAACTTAATCACCAAAGGTTTTTCATATTTTGTTTTCAAGAATTCAGATTATTGATCAAGACATACTCAACATTTACAAAAGTAACAAGCTAGTATTCTGGCACTGGTTGGATCTACACACAGTATAAACTTGTAATTTTACATTAAGGTTCAACAGTTCTACACTTGATGTGTGATGTCCAGTTAGCAAAGTATCCACCACATCATCCTCCTGAAAAGCAGGCTGTACTACTTCTAACAGAATCAACTGCTCCACTCAAAGGGCCTGTGTATTTTATACCATTATCCAGGTACCTTCTAAATCACACCAGAATTGAAAAAACCTTCTAACTTGGCCAAGATATCCTGAAGACACAAACAGAAAAGAAACTTTCTTTCCTCCTGAAAGGAATTACATACTGACAGTAGCTTGTCCTCCTCCACTCATCATTCAGAAGGTTGATTGGATGACATAAAAGCAGATTTCCAGCACATTCTTGCAGTTCGACAAATATCACCATATTGCTTCCTGCTACCACATCTGAGCAACACCCTGTAACTGATACGTGGGAATAACCTTTTTTCCAGAACAAGCAAGACCAAAACTACTTTCTAAGTAGCAGCAGGCCTTTCACCTTCTAGCTCATGACATGGAAGTCACCAGTCCAGCAGGCACCTACAGTAGTGAGGGATAAATATACCGGTAACATACTCTTCCTAGTTAAATTCTGTCACCAAAACATGCCTCTCCACCATGATATGGGCTATGAGAAGTTACTTAAGCTCAATACTGTTGCAATGTGACCAACTAGCCCACTGAATTTTTTGAGCTGCCTTCTGTGCATCTTTGTAGTTGTTCAGCCATTTCAGACAAAGACCATCACTTACAGTTATTTTCTTCCTCTGAACTAGCTCGACCTTAAGCATTACACAGAATATAAAACGCCTTCATATAATTTCAGTATCTGACAAATCAGATGGTATTCCCAAGACAGACAGCTAGTCATAAAACAAGAAAATTAAAAATTTACTATACCTCTTAGTAATCTGTTCCAAGGTTTGCTTGTCCTCACTTCCAGGAGTTTTCACTATCCTTCCAGTTTGGACTTTACTGACTTAAACTTCCAGCTATTGGATGTTGTTACGTCTTTGCTTAGCAGATTAAAGAGAACACTATTATCAAGTAATAGCATTGTCCCCTATGTAGCCAATTCCTCTTTTCAAACAGCAATTGAGTGTAATTTTTGTATGTAGATTAACAACTCTGTGAAAAAGGCAGGCAGTTACACACTCAGTATACTCATTTTGTGTCGTTCCTTTTCACAATGATACTGAATAGGTATTTTATTATTTAGATTATTTGACCATATATTGCAATCTATTCATATCCCACAGCTCAGCAGCATGTAAAAACACCAGGTGGCAAAAATCTGTATTTTTTCCAATTAAAATACATAAACGTGCACAAAAGATGTAAGAATACTGAAGTATGGAGCACCACTTTCAATGGCTAACTGATTAGCCAAATTATTCTCAGGTAATTTGTTGTCTCTCTAGGAATCCTCATTTTATACTTTCCAGTGAGCAAAGCTCAATTTTTGCATTACCTTTTTCTTGAATTAAGTTTACATGACTTTTCTATTCAGAAAGTCACCTTTTATCAATCAGTATAGGAAGGTGATCAGAGCTCATTTACACAGTAAGGCAAGTCAAAATTCATTAGTACTTGTTATTCTGTACCAACCTTTGGTGTTTATTCTAAACCATATTTCAGTTTAACAGAATGAGTAGTACGTGCACATACTGCACTAGATCACGTTTTGTATGTCTTTACTTAGTTTTCTTTCAAAAGACATAATATTAGAAGGCTGCAAATCCAGTGGGCTTCAGGACCCAGGAGGATTCCTCTTACCACAGCTGGGTTGATGTGAGGCTGCAGTGGGTCCAAGTCCCCAGATGAAGCCAGTAGCAAGGCTGCCCACATGTTCCCAAACAGACAGCCACACACTATAAATACATACTTACACACATATATTTATATACACACATGCCCAGCCAAACAGATCAGCATGAACAGAACAGTGCCTTTACCAGTACCCATACAAGGCACAAGGCTGTCACAATCATGAACAACACAGACAACCTGATCCTTCTGTTCCCTGGCTGATCAGGACCAAGTCCACCACTGGAACAGACATATGTTGTCTGCCTCTCAATTAGCTGGTTATGGACACTTGGCCTTGTCAGCAGCTGGCTCCCACATCCCAGGGCTCCTCCAGCAGCTGACACCTCAAGTCCCTGAGGTTTGTGCTCACTGCAGTTGCTGGTATTCAGACCTCTTACCCTACCTGAGGACTAGTCTAACTTGTAGTTGGCTGGCATTCACCCACACACACAACAGAGCTTGCACCACCTGCACGGAGGAGGGTTAGGAACAAGACTTAAGAATAATGGTAGTCAAGCTCAATCAGAAAAGTATATTAACCAGCTACCTGTATGCACTCAACCACCCTCTTTTCCCTCACACTTCTTCAAGGTGGACCTACTGGCATAAGCTTATAAAGCTTTGATTTTTCCAGTGACAATTCACAAAGTGCACTAAAACTCAGTGATTTAACCAATAGCCAAGTAGAATAATATGAATCCAACCACAGATTAAAATCCCATTGAAGAAGCAGACACTGTAAAGACTAACAAAGCAAATTTACCAAACACGTGACTGCTCTGAGACCAGCTTGAACATGACGTTTACAGGAAAATGAGGCAAAAGATGTTTTCCAGAATTTTCACATCACAAGGCCTGCTTCACATGATGACCAAAGAGGTCAAATAAAGACTATAAAAAAACCTCTTCATCTGTTCCAAAAGGAAGGATACTTGCTGATGGGTTAATTGGTGGCAACAAGGAATCTTTCATGTAATCACGGAAGCATTATTAACAGTAATAAATTGCACCTTCCCTGAAGCAACATAAAATCAATGACTTTACAAGAAATTGTTACAACAATAGTGATGCTTTAAGGAAAAAAAAAATCTTTTTCTAAATGTATGAAGGTTGTGATGTTAAAGTCATTAACTTTTCATACATTTAATCATTTAGAGAAACTTGATGGCATTGAGTTAGACCTATATGTTAACATCTGCATTATTCCATCTTACATACTGTGAAATATACTCCAAAGACTTCTATATTCCCAATGTATATTTCCATATTATATCTGAATGTGTGGTATGTAATATGAAGAAGTCTATTTTTACTAGAAATTATTATTTGGTTGGGAGGGGGAGGAAATAATTTAGAAGAAATTGTAAACTTCCTTCTTGAAGGAAAAAGTCCTCAACACACTGTAATCATACCCTTATGGAAGAAAATAATCACACAGTTCCTTCAAGCAAGTTTTACTTCAAATTTACTTAGTTTTCAGATTAATTTCACAGATGTACAAAAAGATTCCAAGGTGAGGTTGTCACAACAAGTTTCACCCTCCTTATTGATTGTTTGCTACAGTTATGAAATGGGTTTCCTCTCTTACCAATATAAACCTAGATGATTCCCCCACAGTCAGATGGAAAAGACATATCAAAACTGAGCCTCAATTCAGTATAAATTAATAGAGATTTATATGAAGTAACTCTTTTTGTTACCCAGTTCACTAAGGATTTCTCTGCATTGGATGAGACACAAATGATGTTGGTTTTTTTTTTTCCCCCTCATTACTGAAAAATTAAGAAATTCCTTTAAAAATGTAGCCAGGTTACCACCTAGAGTTAACTCTCATCCTTTGTCCTTCCATCCAGAGGGGATTGGCAAGTGTCATTAGCTCCATTCTCCTGGCTATTTCTCCCTATTGGTTTGTAATTCATTCTTATTGTTAATTACAGACTCCTGAAGAAACATACCCATTTTTCTGAAGACTAAGCCAGAGGTCATAACAACTGTCAATAGTTACACTAACATGATTAGTACTAATTTGGCCTTTAAGTACTGAAGCATCACTTAGGACATAAACTAAAGCAGTTTTTACACATAAATTAACCAGTAGGAGGTTTTCCCTTTGGTGTTGCATAACTAGAAAGAGGAAATTCATGCTGCGGCAACATCCAGAAAACTATTCTTTTGGTAGGGAATTACTGCTGGAGCAGACAAAAAATTTGTCTTTTCTATTTATTCATGATATGAATTGCAACAAACACACATGAATGACAAACACAGAAATGGAGAAAGAATGCTGTATGGAACAGCATACTAAAGGCATATGCCTATTAAACAACTTGCAAAGTTTAAATCGATAAGTATAGTGCTTTAGACACTCACCTGGGAAGGAAAAAAAGTAATAGGACAATAGCATAATGTGTGTCCATCTTACTATGGCTGGGTAAGGATACATTAAAAGGCTACTCTCTGTCATTACTATGATCAATAAAAATTCATTTCCCACACTGACCATTAGGTTAGATTGGAGATAGATAATATTCAATTAATTAGTGGTACCTTTTTGAAGCTTATATGGCTGCGCAGAGTTTATTCTGCCCCAGAAAATTTCAATTTTACTCAAGAAGAAATTAACAGGCAAATTCAATCCTTTACTAGAGGCAAAAATACATTTCCATAGAACACTTTGTAATGTCCTTTTTCAGAATATCCTTGATGTGATAAAAGAAGATGACTAACAAATGTTATATTATCTTGGATAAAGTTTTCCCAAAACTTTCTTCAAACATGTCTTTTTCTCATTTGTAAAATTTATGTAGCTACACTACGAGACATCTTATCAATACAAGCATTAACCTAACTCACTTCCACACTGAGCTCTCAGACCTACCTTATCAAAATTCCTGTTATCTGAAACGTTCAACCTGACCAACATCTTGTAGTTAAATATATCGCATCATGCAACACAGTCTAATTCACAACTCCAACATACTTCATATCTCTATTGTCATGTTAACTAATTAACCAAGACTTAAGTTTTCTGAGGTATATCATACTACTCACACAAATATCCCACTGCCATTTTAATTTAATTGACAAATTATTATTGTAATATTCCTCTATGATTTTACTGTTCTCAGAGATTTCATTCCTTTGTACTCACTCAAATCCAAACACTGAACACGGATTGCTAAACCTCAAAATCCTCATCTAGCCATAAAAACTCAAGGGGTAGTGTCTGCCCAATATGGGTTTTTTTCTGCTGACTGAAATGCACTGTTTGCAAATGTACCTTTGTCCTAACTGGATGTGCTGGTTTTAGTCAGGACAGAGTTAATTTCTTCACTGTAGCTGGTATGAGGCCACGTTTTGGAACTGCTCTGAGAAGAGTACTGATAAGGTGCCTGTTGGTGCTCTGGAGTGCTTGCACTAATTCAAGGACTCTTTCAGCTTCCGATACTGAACCTGCTCTAATATAAACAGAAAAAAATAAATTATGTTAGGGCCATACAATGACCAGATTTTGTTGTATTACCTTATGACCAATTTTTCATGTTTCTTAGAACAAAAAGTTTTCATTCTACCAGTTAGAAAGAAAACTGTAATGAAAAAACCCACAAACAAACAAAAATAGATTGTATTTCTTTTTAATGAAACAATGGGGTTTAGTCCTTGGAGGCGAGTTTCAGCCATCTCACCTACACGCTGAAATTTCACACCCCTGTAGCTCTGGATGTTTAGAACAAAGCAAGCTCCTAACTCTCTAAACAGTCCTGGGTATGCAGAAATTTCCAACCTAATACATAACAGTCAAATCCCACAGCAGCACAGCTGTCTATCTACATTGATCAAGCTGGAGACCCAAGTCCTAGAGCTGATAACCAGGCTAAGCAAATAATTCATTTTTTCACTATTGAGAAGCTTCTTTGCTAATTCCGAGTAGAACAGCTCTCATTACAGAGATGCACACTTTTTCTGGAAGAAGCACATACATTCAGTGACTCAGTTCTGGTCTTTTAGCAGTGGCACTGGCATTGTGAACAACGCACACCAGTGCTCTATACCCTAGTCATCCAGCCCAAATGATCCCCTACAGCAAATTAGGCTTCCTTTCACGACCATGCTCCTATGTTTCTTTCAAAGCAAACCACAGAACATAGAATGACAATGGTAGCCCAAGTCTTTGTTGGACAATACAGCCAGGGGATGCACCAGATCAGGACTGTAAGCTGCACAATGAAATGCTCCTGCTGTAAATGTAAAATAGTCATTGAAATGACAATAGCTGCTTGAAATTCTCCTCTCCCCATATTCAGAAGGTTTAATATTATCATAACACCTTATCGATAATGATAAGCAATAAATTACTAGTGTCCCTAAAGAGTCCAGTGGCAAGCAAAACATCAGAAGACCCATCAATCACTAGCTTGACCTGTCCCATTCTTCTGTCATGCGAAAGGCATGATTTTCAGACTCTTCTATAAGCCCACCAATCTTTCCATGAGCCATTCCCCCTCCATGCCTTTCCCTGTGGCAAGGACAGGTCCTTCTCTGCCATTTGTCCCTGGATGGACAGATTCCTTTTTTCTGCACTCCTGATGGTCCTGGAGCATTTGGTCTGATTTTCTCCTGGAAACAGATCACTCTCCCCACTGTCTACATAGGAACCATGACTATCCTTTTCAGCATCATCATTCAAAAACCTGCAGGTGCAGTTGTCTCTCTATCTGCTCATTTTAAATTTAATACAGCAAAGACACGGTTTCAAGTCAGACTGAAGTTTGGTACACTTCAGTATAAAAAAAAAAAGTATTTTAGTTTTTCCTTCCCATACTCCCTTGCAAATACTTAAAAAATTCAGCTGTAAAACAAGCGAGTCAGTTAAAGACAGACACACAACAATCACCAAATTCTCCACAGGCTTTTTCCCTTACACTACAAAATTGTTATTAAATGAAGTACAGCTAATCTCTCCCCTACATTTTTTTTTTTTTTAATTCTCTCCTGTATTGTTTCTCTCCTCACTTTCATCTCCTACTTTTTTATTGAATGCCATGAAGCATTTCTGTCCCAGTGCAGGCTGCAGAACACCCAGAGTGTGAGAGCGTAGGCTTCTACTCTGGAAAATTCATATTACCCAGCCTTACAAATCTGAACAATTGCCATGGGTGCCGAGAGCTTTTGGTGGATCTCTCCATTGAGAATATGAAAATCTAAATTCTTTTAACACCATGGCTTTAAGTGGAATTAATCATGAAGTACAGATTATTAGATTTCTTCATAGTAAAGGGTGTCAAATTAAGTATTTTATATGAAAAGGGAATGATGCGTAAAGAACAATATGATGTGACATAAGTATTCACAAAATAAAGATGCTATCTTTGATATCTTTATGTCCATGTTTTGCTTTGGCTGTAGTTAGAATTCAAGACCTAAATAACCCTTATGTAAGAATTGCTCAGTTTTAGCCTTTCACTTGACAACTTCATAGGAAATACTCCCCTCTCCCTGCCAGCAAAGTCACTAGAAGGAGAAGAAAAGGATACAAAAATATAAGTAAGTAAAGCAAAAAAACCCCAGAGTGAGTCAGTGTCTGGACAAAAATCTGTGGAAATCTATTTTAAAATACTAAAGCTATAGCCTAGCATTTTACATAAAAGTAGAAGCAAGTATAAAGCCATCCTGGTCAAAGTTTTCACCCTCCTGAGCTGGAAATTATGTTGGTGTTAGCCACAATTTGACAGGGTGGGGGAAAGATGAGATAAAGGAGGGAAGTGGACTTGATCAGAAAGCAACTCTACTGCTTTGACCTCTACACAAACAATAAACTACTATAACACACCTACCAGTGGTCAC
The DNA here is from genome assembly GCF_000690775.1 of Eurypyga helias. Lineage (NCBI taxonomy): Eukaryota > Metazoa > Chordata > Aves > Eurypygiformes > Eurypygidae > Eurypyga > Eurypyga helias. The sequence goes on from NW_010237944.1 coordinate 46,544, forward strand.
TCTCAGTGTACTGCCTCCCGTAGGCTAACATCTGCAAATCAACTCTTGCCAAATCCTGGTTAGCCATCAAGAACAGTTCTCTAAATTACTGTGCCAATTACACACTGCAGTGGGTTTGCTATTGCTGGTCCATCTGCACAAATCATAACACTAGCCAGTTGCAGCTGACTTTAAAGAAAAAAAATGTCCAATGATGCTAAACTCAGGTATGAGCAGGAACAAGACCTTCTCTCTCCTTGGTAGCTTTATTTTCATCAGACACAAGCTGTTTCTTATTATTAATTAACTGTCTTTCCAGACGTTGTTTCATATGGGTGGAAAACACGAGTCTTTGAACCAGCTGGAATTCATGGTCTTGCCCCAGATGTCCAATTGCACACCCTGTTTCATCATGGGCCAGTAGACTCTGACTCTTCTTGGCCTTGTGTAAGAGATCAAATATTAAAAACAAACTCCTTTAACTACTGTTAACAAATAACAAAATATATGCTGGAAATAACTACTTTTAACTACTCAGGCCCATTTTGGAAAAGACTGTTTTGTAACAGGTTTGGCTTTCCTGAATCTCTTAGTATAAACTCAAGTGGTTTTTCATATCCTGTGTCAATTTGATTAAAACTCTTTAATGACATTTATAAAGGCATCAGTACACAACTAACAGAACCTTCTCTGATTATTTTAAAAGAAAACCTGTATGTGAGCTAACACATAACACCACAGTGCTATGGCAGAGGGGAGGAGTGGAAAAGTCTTCTCCACTGTATGAAAGCAAAAGCAAAATTCAATAGATCATAGAATGGTTAGGGTTTGAAG
>NW_010237945.1:0-47101 GCF_000690775.1 Eurypyga helias
GCTCTCCTCCTGTGTGGGCGGGTGGTCCCAGCTGCAGACGCCTCAGGCAATTTTACTTCTAGACTGTTAACGTGACACTTGGGTGACAGCAACAGGCTGAGCAGTGTGTCTCTGGCACGTTGGCCCTGTGTCTTGGTACGAACAGCCGCGGTAAAAACGGGCTGGAGAAGAAAATAGGAAAGGCGGTAGGATTTGGGAGTAGGTCTTCTTGGTACGGTTATGTTTTGCATCCATTTCAGTCAGTCATAAAGCATCCCGGCTGCCTAGAGGACGATGGAAGTTACGGAATAGAATAAAGCTGCTATTGTCCCATGTATCTTGAGAGGATTTGTGGCTCACATGTCTGCTGAAGGCCACTATTGTGTTCGCCTGAAAGTAACACAGCCGGATTATGGATGTGGGATCGCTGCCGGTTTCTTTAGAGAGCATACATACATGCCAGGGGACAATGAGATGTATGTAGTCTTTCTTAACAGCAACAGAGGCAGTCTTATTGTTTGATAAACTTGTACAAATTCAATCTGTGTAAATCGATCAAGCAGCACTTCATTCATGGAGAAAAGTAAACCTAGAATTTGCCCTTCTTCATTGCCGAGTGAGATCCCAGGAAAGAAGAATTGCTTCACAAAAGACTGCATTGGGAAATAGATGCAGCTTCTTTTTTTATTACATTTTTTTTTCATGCCATGGGCCAGCAAACCTGCTGGAGGCTCCTCTTCAAAAAAGAATGCTCTTCTGCATCATCCTATGCAGCAATCTGTGTGGGCTGTTTGTGTTTTTGTTGTTGTGGTGGTTGTTTTGGTATCTTTTTTTCCCCGAACCAGAAACAAAGATTGTAGAAAGATCTCTCTTCATGCTTTTTTACTCGAAAAACAAAATGCCCAGGAGGAACATAATACTGCTCATCCAGTTTTAAGAAATACTCAGGTTGGTCAGACGTGGGCAGAGCCTTGGCAGATGCAAGTTACTTTCTGTAAGAAACAGCTTTTAGTTTCCTGTTGAGATTCCACTGAAACCTGACAGAAGCATTCCTTTAGGAGACTCAACATATATAAACAACCCTCCCAGCATAAATAGGGCCCTCTCGTGAAAAAGGATCGTGGGTGTGGGTGTGTGTGTTTGCAATTCGTAGCAGCTTCACTATTGTTAAAAGGCTGCAACCAGACTGTGAAACTCACTATAAATCTATATAGATGCCAGTCAACATGCATTTCCTGCCCTGTCACTGCAGTGCTGGTGACAAATAGGATTGTCACGTAAATCTGCTTTTAAGTCCCATTTTATGTCCAAACTTTTTTTATTTTTGTAAGAGCCCTGGCAAGTCGTGCTTGTTACTGATACCTTCAGGCAACTGGAAATTTACCCACTTGGGTACAGAAAATAGTAAAACAATGCTGCCAAGTGCTATTTAAAATTGTGAATAGTTGTTTTACAAACAAGGCCACTATCTGCATCACAAAATAGCACAGCAGCAAAATTAGCAGCTTTATTCTTGGCGTGCTTCTGTGTTCTCTGCGTTACTGTGAATGCTTAATATCCAAATTTTTTTTAAGAATAATTTTTTTCAAATTTATAGTATGATTATATTTGAAGAAAAGATAAGGAATAAGGTTCTATTAAATCTTACCACCTCTTAAGAGTTTCTCCAGTTTTCCAGTTTTTATTCTACAAGGCCTCAATGGTAAACTGGAGAAAACATTTCACCTTTTAGTTGCACAACAGGCAGTTCATCCAGATGTTGCCCAAGTGTAGGAAACTCAACCGCTATATTTCCTAATGGTCCCCTTCCACTTGCAGCATTACTCCAGGAGAAGCCCAGTAGCCTCTATCCTTTCTTCCTTCCCCCAAGGCTTCTTCAGCTTTTTAAGCTGAGAGCATGCTCACTTTACACACTTGAGAGTATGCTCTATATTTAAGGAATCCGTTATTTGTTTTTGGGATCATCACTTGTTTGGAATGTGTACAACAGGGCTGCAAATTGTAAGCGAGCCAGTCAGCTTTCCAGCAAAGGTGTAAATTAAATGGGATGCCTGTATGATGCTTTAAAGTTTAGATGACGCTCTAGGTGGAGCGTCCTCTTTCATTTCAGTGTGTGTTTTGAAATATGTGGAAGCTCTGGTGGAACCGATAGCAATTTATTAGCATTAATTTATTAGCAGACACTACCTTTTGGCACAAAAGAAGCCAGACACTTCATTTTTAAATATGTGCAGAAAAATTGCATATCCCTAGAGAAGAACAAGTTATTTCAGATGGAGAAAAAGCCTTGAAATGACAACTGAAACGTTGAACTAGTAAAAGAAAATTGTGAAAGGCCTTGATTACAAGTCATTGTACAAGTTATTTGTATGTCAAAAATATCCCATATGTTACTTCATAGTTTTATGGATTCAGCTGAGCTATGATGAGGCAGTTTTATCTCACCAGTTCATCTCTAACTGCCTTCAGTGGTACAGACTACTTAACCCAACTGAAATCTGTTCTTGCAAATGGTATAAGCAGTTTATTAGAGCTATAAAGATAGAAGTTTCCACTATTTACGGTACACCAATTGTCCACTGTAGTAGCCTCCCAGAGTAAGAAATACTGTCTTTAAAGTGAATGCATGTATAAACAGGGAAAATGAGGTGTGCAGGCTTGAAGTTTTCACAAACTAGGCATATATAAAAAGTTAATCTAGAGTTTTTCTGTAATGCTATAATGTATGGAGAGGTGCAGTTTTGCTGTGTCATACACTGTCCGAAGACAGGTGTCCAGGTTTCGTACAATACTGGAAGGGAAAATTAATACTATAACTGCTGCTTCTTCACCAGGGTTGTCTGGAAAGGACTTCTGGTGTATGTCTTAAACTTGCATAATATTTTAACCAATACTTTTGTAGTTTAATATATAAAATACTCCAATAGCATGGGAAGTTTCTAATGCAATGTATAAATAGCTACACCTAAATTTAAAAAGGTAGAGAGAAGCAGCTGTTTTAGCTCAGGTGAGTCTGTAATTTGCCTATCAGCTGGGAGACTATGTATGGTATTGCTGAAGAATAAACCAGTGCTGTGCTCAAAGGAGCAAAAGCACATTCTTGCTTTCTTTGCTGCCTTTGACCCTCTGAATGGATAACACTTGCAAGCTTTGTATACTGATCTTTAAATCCATTGTGCGTATGTCTAAGCATAAGCTTCTGCTATTTATTCTTTAAGCAGATCAGATAAAGTGCTTTGAAATTCTACCTGGAGCCATTAAAATGTTGACAAGATGTTCTGTTTACGAAACTATATGTTAACTAGTTACATTATAAACTTTGAAACTCTCATGTTAGGTTTGTCTAATCTTCTCAGCTAAATTTAACTTCAAAGCAAGTTTGTTTAATTTATTTTACTTATTTTTTGCTGATATTTCAAGCACTCCCAGTGAAATTCCTGACAGTTCTCTGTGTGGTTTGACAAAACCCAATAAATCTTTTGTTTGCCCAAATGTGACATCAAATACATCAACTAGTCTATGCTCTTTAAGCCAGCAAAGTGTATTCAACGTTCACATGTACTTACCAATATCTCACTGCAAGGTATGAAGAATTACTTGCCTTCTACTTGCTGTTGTTTATTTAACGATGCTTTGCCCTTAACTGTTCTGTACCCCATCCCTTTGGCTTAAAAATAGACCACTTGTGGAAACAGGCTCTGAAGTTTTCATTACAGAATGTGTTTCATCTGTACAAGCCAGTGTAAAATTATATTGTGTATCCGTTATGATTATGAAAGACTAAACTTCTACTTCCCTGAGGCAAGGCATGTTAATAAAAGAAACCTCGAAGCCCTGAAGTGGTTATTTAGACATATAGAACATACCACAAAACACAACAGATAATTCAACCTCTCGGCTGATTTACAGAAACGCGTGAAGGCGTTCCTGTTAGTTTCTCACTCAGCTGCTGTAGCAGTGCCTGAGTGCATAAACAAAGCATAGGAAATAAAAAAACCCTAACACCAGGAAAACAGAAACAAAGCAGATGGAATGTTACAAATAGAGGTTGAACCTATATATCCTTTTCCTTGCAGACCCAGCTGACCCTGGGTCAGACCTGGGCCTGGGCCCGGCCCCCAGCAGACCTGGGCCTAGATGTCTTTTAACTCAAACATCCTTTATACACTGTTAGATTCACATTCAGGGCACCGGAGGAAAAAGACTTAAGGATACATAATTCCATAGCAGTGACCGAAACTCACAATTGCTTGTGATGGAAATGTGCAAGGAAAAGTTCTCTGGTGTGCATCCTGTAACACCTTGTGTGGCGTCAAACGGCCCACATCCGGCACGCTAACTCCTGAGAAGGCATGATCTCGCATGCTAAAAGGACTGTGGTCATTGGGAGGGGCCAGCTTACAGATGTCCACATGCTGCAATGCAGTTATGGTCAGTTCTTGGAGAGGTAGTACAGATACTATTAAATGTGCCATCAGGAACATTTCTTCTGGTCAACAAAAGTGAACGTATCAGCACTTCATCAAATCCACCCCATTATCCTTTTCTGAGAAGAAGCTGGGCATCACAGGCATCATATAATTTTATTTTCTTTTCACATGTGGAAAGAAGGGAAGTTATTCATTATCCTTCCCCTAAATAAGCCTTCCCATAACTCAATTGCCTATAAGGATGATGGGATTGGGTATAGACAGAGAGGCTTATGTGAGAAGAGATCCTTGGGGACCTCTGCTGTCTTGATTGTGGCATATACTTCTATAGGAGTTGTCACACATGACTTCCCAATTCTTAGCTTTGGAAGCTTGTTTCATCTTTTGCACACATTTTAGAGTAAATTTATACCATGGAAAAATATGCATGTTTGGGGATTGCATGTTTATTTGTTCTAATACCTACACAGGAGCGTGAAAAAGTGAGATACCTATGTTCTTGTCCTGAGTATGCCAAGGGACCCATTGTGTGACCTTGGATAAGCACTTCCTGGCTGCTTTAATTCCTTTTCTTTGTGATTTGAGCTGTTTATAGGAAAGTTTCTCTCTTGATACTTGTTTGAGTAGTGCCAACCACACTACAGTGCGGTCCTGGCCTCAGTAATAGTGCTAACGACAGTGCTTAGGCTTTTACAGGTGTTCATTACCATGCAAGGCTGGGCTGAAATTACCGTCATCTTGCGCTTACATGGTCCTAAGTAGTGGATATGGGTCTACAGCAGAGCCAGTTCCTTGCACGATTGCCAGGACCTAGCTTCTGTACCCTGAGGACCTCGTATATGACAACGGGGTAAACAGGAAGAGCAGCCATACAGAAGCAGACAGCTAAAGGGGAACATGAAAGTCCAGGTCTGTATGTGACTCTTGATAGTCACTTACAGCTGTAGAAAATATGAGGAGGCAGAACATCACGCCTGAAATAAAAACTCTGCCAGAAAACAAGGCAGAGATGTAAACTCTTGCCAGACTACTTGGTGTTTGTAATGGGTTTTAGGCGACCGTAGCATTCTGCAGGCATCCCCTGATGCTTGTGAAGCTGTGACAGGCACACAAGTACCCATTACTCAGCAGACAAAGTGAAACAATCGTGCTGGTAGTTTCAGTGTAGTGCAGTGGTGAGCATATATATCACACAAGGAACGTGGCACAGGAGCAAACATAGCTGGCACATAATGGATCAGAAAGAGCATGGTTTGTGGCTTTTGATAGCCTCTTTGTGGCTAATCTCACGCTTGTACAAATACTAGATTAAATCCACAGAAGAGAAACAACATGCAGGTGTTTGTATTACATTGGTTTCTTCTGTGAGGGCAAACCATGTAAGAAAATGCTAAAAGGGTAATGACAAGTGACGTACACAGGTCTTAAATTCTACAGTACGACCATTTAATCCTGCTGTTCAATGATTACTTTCCTTTCAAGCAAATGGTGTAGATTTTAAGTTTTATGGCTTTAGATTGATAGAAATAGTATAATTTGCTGCTGCTTTCCTCCATTTTATGCTGGCTTTAACACTGCCAGTTTCAAAGATGCTATGACACTGGATGGTGAGCGAGGCCACTGAAGTTTAAATCTGAAACAGCTGCAGACACTTTTTTGATAGCATTGTTAAAATGCTCATAGCCAATTTGATACATGTTTCTGGGAGAACAAGGAGGGAGGGCTGGGAGAACCTCTGTCAAAACAGAGAGTTTTGGTTTTCTTGGCAGTCAGTTACAAAACCCACTTGTAAGAGATTTAAGTACCTATCGATACAGATACCACCAGGGGCAGGAATATTCCAATGTTAGTAAAGAGAAGGAAAGTCAGAAAGAGAAGAAAATCGTAAACCAAAAATGCATCATCAATCTGAAATCTGCCCGAAGCAGAATAGATTCTGTTAAAGTGATGCAGTGCATAAGACAGTTCCATGTTTTGAAGAGAGCGAGCAGGCATCACTCTAGCAGCAGGGCCGTACAGCGGGCACTGTCTGTTATCCCAAAGTGTAGCAGAGTTAAAGCTTGGGAACAGCTCCACGCCTCCTTGTCTCTCCCTGAATTCACTGCACCCAAATATCAGAAAGCCTTATGAGAGGCAGAAAATAGTATGTGTTGGGGGACACATGCTAAATGCTAACTAATGATTTGGTTGAACTGCAGAGCCTTTGCAGAGCTGCAGATAATCTACCTGGTCACCAGAGGAAGGCTTTATGACCTTGCTGAGAATAAATTGAAAATAAAGTAAACTGAAACTGGGTGAGTCAGGACTCTGAACATCCAAGCTTGCCGATTCTCAGTCCGGTCAGTGTTTGACTTCCAAATCTCTGAAGATTATACTGTTTGCTGGCACTACAGGGAAAGAATGGGATTCCTTTCTGTAATAGCTCTTCCCAGCATCCTCACCAGTATCAGGAAGGCCATTAATAGATTAGCATTCAATCAAGAGGAAAAAAAAATCCTGTACTTTTCAATGTCACTTCTGGAGACACCTGTGTGCTGAGGAGGATGAAGTGTGATTGCAGCACTGGGGACTGGAGTCAGGAAATAGTTGTGGGAAGGGAAGATAGGAATATAGCACCATTGTGCAAATGAAAGGGAGAGTGGTCTGACCTGAGAGTTAGAAAAAATTGATAAAGTGTCTTTAGCTACCGAAGTACACTTCTTCTAGGACATCAAGAAGCTGATGGTTTCCACAGACTCATGGACAAAGGCCTGGTGTTTGACACCAGGTTGGGTGCTTGTCCTACTCCTTGGTTAAGAGTCTCAGCTCTTGGGCTGTTGGAGTAAAAACCAAATGTCCAACAACTCTGGCAACAGCTAAGGGTTAAACTCGTGACTATCAGGATTTTCATGGTGTTTACTGCACGCTTCAGCAAGCAGTTCCAGGAGGATGTTAGTCCATCTGTAAAAGAATAACTTTGACAATAAAGACATCAAGTGTTTTAGATTTAAATTTAGTAGTTTTACAGAAAAGTGAAAATAACCTGCATGATGGATTTTTTTAATCTTTGGTTTTAGAATGCCTTTAAAAGTGTAGGAAGGGAATAGCTTTGACAATAAAGACATCAAATGTTTTAGATTTAAATTTAATAGTTTTACAGAAAAGTGAAAATAATCTGCATGATGGATTTTTTTTAATCTTTGGTTCTAGAATGCCTTTAAAAGTGTAGGAAGTTTTACTGTAAAGGTCACAGAGCCAGTTTGTCTCAAGTTAAAAGTCACAGCATTCAGGCTGCCTGTTGAACACTGCCTGGTTTAAGACTCTGATCACAAACCACTTTTTCCGAGTTCACAAAGAAGTTTCGTTTTCATACAAGTTAGAAGTCACAGCATTTGGGCTGCCTGTTGGAACACTGCCTGGTTTAGGACTTTGATCACAAACCGCTTTTTCCAAGTTCACAAAGAAGTTTCGTTTTCATTTTGCTTTTGTGAAAACTTCATGTCTTCCAATTTTCTTCAGTAAAAAGAAAAGCTCAGAAAGAAAACCTGGACATGCTGAACATGACAGTCCTTTTGCTATTGACTGAAAACTTTGTATCTTCCACATTCTTCAGTAAAAAGAAAAGCTCAGAAAGAAAACCTGGACATGCTGAACATGACAGTCCTTTTGCTATTGACCTTAGAAGTGCAAGGATACTGGCTGTTTTTTTGGTTTGGTGTTTGGTTTTTTTTTTCAGTTGTTTTAAACCCATCACATTACTATCTGGTCAGTAAAATAAACTAAAAACCTACTTTGGCTAGAAAACACAGTGCCAAATAATGTTATGTTATAAATCAGTATTATTCTGCAACAATCTGACCTATTGCATTATCCGTTTTCTTTTTGTCCTCTCTAGAGCAAGGTAATGTAGGACAATTAAAAAAATGATGAAGGGCAATCTCCTGTAATCTTTAAAAGAATGTTATTACTAAATAAAGAATGTAATTATGTACAGCCTGTGGTGGATGTACATGACATGGTATTTTACTTTCTAATACAGTAAAGTCTGTCCTCAGCATTCCTTTAGCTCTGTAGTATCATGGTGAAGGGAACTATAAGACTACCTAGACAGAAAGGCAGCCATAACACATTTAAAAAGAAGATTATGATGTATTTTGTTTCAGTAGCTTCTGAACAGCCAATGTAAGGAACTAAAACATCCCACTTTCAGTTTAACAGCACCCATTTGTTCGCACACCCTGGATCCAGTGTACACCTAGTTGCCCGGAGGTAATATTTAACATTATAGAACACAGTATTTTGATCTGTCTTTCTGATAGACTGATCTGTCATGTCGATGTAGTTGTAAGCATTTACAATGCATATACTCTTTTACACAGGTGATAAATACAGACAGATCTAGGGAATGAGGTCATTGCTCATGTGCTCAAAACCTTGCAACACTGGGCCCTTATGAAATATTCTAACAATGTGCATTTATGAAATAGTTGTCTCCGTGTATTCAGCTAATGCTTTGCATGACCTTTAAACAAAATAATGCCCTTGTGCTGGGTTCATTGCAAAATGAAAACATGCAGCAGGGGAGGAGTCCCTGAAAAGCTTTGAGAGTTTTTAATATAGATCAAGTGAATGTAACATGACAGATGCCCATTCTTCTGTGTTAGGGAGGTGAGAATTATGTTTTATTTTTGAGACGTTTGACATGCCAAAAAATATCTGTCGTTGTGGGTAATCAACAGTGTAACAAATGATGTAGCTCATTATCCTCTCCTCCCTTTTTATTTATGTATCTTCACACTCTAACAATTATGTACTGTTCTATTTCTGTTTTTTTCAGAAACATAACTTGTTACATGATTAGTCTGTTAAATGTCTATATGCATGTCCTCTATGACTTTGTTTCTATCTTAATGGGCCAGATTCATTCCAGATATACTCAGATGAAGGCAGTGGAATGAAATCAAATGAGATGGGCAATAACTGGCAAGTGGAATGTCAGAAAGGTGTGCAAGGAGCCAGGTATATATCTTCCATCATTTGAAAGTAATGCTTGCTATCTGACTGGATGTCTTGCCAGAAATAAGATGATTGTGGCTCTTACCTACTGAGTACTTAGGACCAGTGGCTGTACTTCATGTACCTATCCCCAGGTGTAGCAGGTTATCTGTTTTTAACCTGAGTTTAGGCGAGTGCGTCAGTTTGACATGAGACCTTAGATGTAAAGATGGGCTTAACGTTTCTGTACAGATGGCATTACTCAAGGGTGGAAGCTTAGCAGAGTACTTGGCATTGAAGCTGAAAATGCCAAGCATTATCTGTGTCTATGCTTATGATAACTCTTCCCCAGAGCTCAGAAACTGTAGCTGTTATAGTAGTGTTGGGAGTAAGATGCTTTCCGATCTGAGATCCGATCTGATCCGAGAGATCCAGCTAAACTCCTGACCAAATTTCAGGTATCACATAGAACCTGTTTTCTTCTGTATGAATTCTGTATGAAGGTGTAGTTTTTCAGCAGGTCCTCTAAAAGTTCTCATGGACATTAATGGTTCTCAGTTGGTCTTGCAGAACCTTTTTACCATGAGCAAGGAAGTGGGATTTTTTTTTTAAGCATCAGCAAAGAAGTGGTTTTTTACCATGAGCTAAGAAATGTTGATTTTTTTTACCATGAGGTAGAAAGTGAATCTTTTTTGGACAGGAAGCCGTTACAAAATTCTGCAAGTAGATTTACCTCATCTACTGCAGTGTTTTTCCATATAAGTTCTGAAAAGGTCACAAAACTTGCGAAGTGCATATTGTATGCACTATGCCTTCAGGATATGCTCTGCATCAAAATTTCATTGATACTTGCCCATCATCTGTATTGTGTGCCTTCTGTGTTGTAGAGTTCACTGAGGCTGTAGCCACGGTACGCCAGTGCAACATCTCCGAGTCAGAGCCTAATGGCATTACAAGGTCTGCAACAGCTGCTGCAGAGATATATCTGTGACTCATCTGAAATCCGACTATGAATAAAGCACTAATCCAGCATCATGGCCTATTCTGATGGCCAAAGAAAAATGCTAAATATAAATAAATCTGTAACAGAATGCAAATATAGTGGAAGGTTGGTAAGATTTCAGAGAAGTCAAAAAGCTCTAACTATTAACTCAGAAAAGGAAAATTGAAGGGGAAATGAAAAAAACGTTCTCTCTAAGTGTTCCATTTAAATTTCTCTTTTAGCTCTCCAGAGATACCAACATCTATTTAGACACCATGAGACTAATCCAATGTTTACCTGAGAGAAAAGGATCATAAAATGTAGATTACCAAGTGAAATCACTTACTATTACATCAGATGTTTGAAAATTAAAGCAAATGATTATTCAGATTTTGAAATATGGAACACAATTCACTGTGGGTAAAGTTTAACTACTTCACTTAATGTCATCTGCAAGAGCTCCATCAGCTTCAGCAACGGCAGTTTTCATTTTGTATTTCTTAGGAAGCTGCTTTCATGCATGCTAGGATATAAAGATTAGCTTCCTCCAAGACAACAAAATATTGCTTTACACATTCTTTTAATTCTCAAACTTGCTGAAAAGAAGGCTGTTCTTACTCAGCAAAGTACTTGCTGTAAATTTAGGTCCGGAGAGATTTCTTTGACTGGCACTTTTCCCTGCAGTGCTCTGGTATAAACCAAGTTCAGTGAATATAAAGATCAGAATTAACAGAACTGAATGCAGTTTGTGCAATGCCTCAATTTTAATAAGCTTAGTTGCGACTTTAAAACCCACTGAGATGGTAATCTATTTCTGTTTCAGCAATACCAGGCACAGCTGCAGTGTGCTTAGGACCCAGAGATCTGAGTGGTCTTGAACCAAATGGAGCTCTATGCAACTCTAGAGCTGATTTAAGGGCAAAACATAGTTTACCGAAGTCAATAATGAGAAAAACAGGAAAGGAAATGATTTTTTGCTAAATGGGATGCTTTTCTGGGAAAGGGGAGGGAGAAAAGTAAAGGCACTTCACCCTCCTTTATAGAAGAGCAGCATGCACCCCACGGACAGTGTCCCATTTTTATTTCCTTGTTTTCTTCACTAAGCTAGGAAGCAGACATGAATTTGGCTCCAAATAATGCCTCTCATTTCCTGCAGTGATTTTCACAATTGTCTCTTTACCAGTAAAATGTAGCTGATAATAGCTTTTGGTAATATTTATAAAAGTCTTAATTTAGAACAAATGAATAGTATTGCTCACTTTTCATTCTTCTCTAGTAAGGGGGCAAATATAGAAAACTGACTAAAACAAGTTTTAAAAATAACAATCTATAAAATGATGTATTATTTTACAGCCATACTAAGCATTTCCTGTAAATTTATGGAGAACCATTGTAATTGTGGAGATGAGTTGACTCTGATGATTGGCAATGTTGAATGCTTACTCAACGTGCAGCCATCAAACACGAACTGCAACGGGCTTATAAATCAAAGCAATGACTCAGCATTCAGCTCATGATCTTTGCCTTACTCTTCTTTCCCAAAGAAAACATGGTGATGAAAAGAAACCGATTATTTTCTCCCATGGGGTAGGAGCAGGGAGGAACAGAAACCTGCTCCTGTTCCTGCGGGCTGCCTCCCCTGCTCTCAGTTCTCCTTGTGAGTGTGGCCAGCAGCTTCGCTCCCAGCACTTTCGCTCTTACTGCCTTCCTCTTCCTCATGGGAACTGGAGAGAAAACTGTAGCCACTGCTACAATTGCCACGTTAGGGTGTCACCTGTATCTAGGCAGTGTGACAGCAGGCCACCCATGGAAAGCAAAGGTAGATGCAGGACCAGTCTAAAGGGGAAGCTGGAGTCAAGCTGCATGGTACCAGTGTGTCAGTGGCACTGGTCCATGTCCAGCTCCACTGCTTCGAGGAATGTTTGCTTGCCCAAGGCTGAGACGGAGGCTGCAAAAGCGGGATCCCTTTTTTTGATGCATGAAGAGTCAAGATAAAACCAAGGAGACACGTACACTAATGGATACTCATTGATTGCACAAGAATGTTATCTTGGCTTTGTGATTAAACTGTTCTGGGGATGGGGATGTTGTCACAGAAAAACACCTGTTATAAACTGCATTTGACAGGTAATAAAATTCATGTTATCAGTTGAAGTCTCTGGCTTTTCACACACAGTGGAGAGTAAAAGAAGCAGTCTTGCCTTACAATCTCTGACCCAAACAACAGGTTTAGCATGCTTATTTTCTGTAAAATGGGAGTTTGATTTTAGTCCTGTGCATGAAAATCTTCTGTTTCTATGGAAGACAAATGGCCGATGGTAATGCTGCACTGTTTTTGAAAATAATATAAACTACAAGAAGAAAAAAAAAAATCAGCTGGCAACAATTGTCATTATCATACATAATAATGGCACAGAAGGAAAAAAGCAATTGTGAGTGGTCATTTATGAAACTGAAGTAGAATATTCATTCATTGTGTAAAGGGGAGTGAGCACTGGGAGCCCCATGAGATGCTGGTAATCACTTTTGCAAGAATTAGTATAGGAAACTCATTCATTCCCCATTCCACAGCAATTATGAATTATTCAATTAATCCTGTCTGGGGAGATAAATGTGGCATGTTATAGGAGCACACGCTATGGTATTTATTAATATAGTTTGATGTTTGGCAGGCTTCAAAAGAATGCCAAATATTATTGTTTTAGTTCCTTTATTTTGCTTATCACTGAGTTTACAAGAACCACCCCCGTCTGTGTTTCTACTTGACAAGTTTTCTGAAATGAATCAATTAAAAAAGTGTTTGATGTTTTAAAAATCTATTGTAGACATTCTGTCTCAGATATTAACAGTGTCTGTCAGCCACCAAACAAACACAGCTTATCTGGATTCTTTTCATGCCTTGGAACACTTTATGAGATTTTAAACTTTATTTTTAATGTGGGTCTTATGTCAACAGCGATGTAAGTTTCGAACTGGTATGTGTTTATGAACTGATGGAAATCAATACATTTGATGAACAGTCTGGCAAAGTACTGAATGAATCCTCATGATCCATTTGGGTGAAGAAAGTTTGATTTTCAAGGGCTTGCTGGAGTGCAGTGCCTTATGGCACAGGTTACTGCTACCTTGCCCTTTGTCTCAGGGCTGCAGTCCTTAGAGCTCAATGCATTTGGCATTCTCATGACCCGTTTCGGTTCTTATTTCACCACAACATGCTTAGTATATTGGTTCGAAGACACTATTTATATGGTTAAAATGAAGCTGTCACTGCTCTGGTGCATGCCTTTCTTACTAAAATTGTGCCTTGATTACAGTGAGAGCAAAAGGGATGCAGGGAAGACCTTTTATTACATGGTGAAATGGCACATGCCCTTTACCTGATGCAATTTTTCCTTTTGCAGTCCTTTATCCCTGCAGCAGACGGATGGGTGGCCAAACAGCAACTTCACTGTGTTGGGAGCTCCTCCGTTTCACTGCAGCGCTGCAGCCACGCTGGACCGCGGCCGTCTGAGCGAACACATGAGTCGGCTGCCTGCTAGGATCAAGAGTTAGCATGCTGACAGAAAGCCCGGTGGTTTTCCTAAGCCCTTGCCTCCTAGGAAAAAAAAGCTGGCCTTTTCTCCCCTCCTAGAAACATCTTTTATTCTCAGTGTGTCCTTAATCTGTCATCGTCCTCTTGTAACAGATCTGGGGGTTGTTCGACCTGACACAAACTCTGTTTGTGGGACGGCAAGGTGGGTTGGCGGAAAGAATCCCTGTCAAAAATGTCTATCTGATGGCATCACAATGTGAATGCACCTGATTATTCTGAAAATACGTGGAAGAGCATATATATCAGGACAGTGCTTGATAATTCTGCCCCAGATTTAACCATATAAGAATATTCAGTATCTGACTGACGATCCACCTGAAAATAAATGAAAATAAATGAAAAAATAGGATGTGTGCAAGAATCAGTTTTAGTGATCGGAGATGGCTGTTGTACTAGCAGAAGATTAATACCATTTCTCCACAGCCCCTGTGCTGGGGGCATCTGCACGGGCCTGTGTAGCTGCCATTCCCACTGCGGGTTTGCCGTACACCAGACCGGTTCCTGCCCTGCCAGGCCTCCCTGGCCCTGCGTCCAGGCTCATGTCTTCCTGAAAGCTTTTTCTGTCTCAGGATGAAAAATATGGCAAAGTCTGACTCCTCAAAATAGGATATAAAATGGCTTTTGTGTGTATTCATATATGCATGTGTGTGTGTGTACACACACCAGATATACACCTATATTTCTTTATGAAAACACAGAAAGAAATAATTTTGGGTGATTGTGGGTGCCCAAGTCCCAGGTATGTTAATCACTAGAGGCAAAAAGACAAAAAGAAATGCAGCTTCGGATAGAGTACGGTTTATCAGAGGTATATTTTGTGAGAGTTACATAGTCACCATTCACTGAGCTGTACGTAGAGCTGTGATGCTATGATTATATGTTGTTCTCTGGAAATTCTTATTTCGGTGGAGAAAAGGAAGGGAATGATGGATGCTTTAATACAGCAATAGTTTTTCCCATCATGCTTACAAGTAGGCCTTGAATTCTCCTTCTGGGTTTTACTTCATTATAATTCCACTTAACTTGAATCTTCCTTGCGTACTTTGATTTTATGACAACATTAAGTTTATTTGGCAATGGAATTATTTTCAACCTAATTACTTTTCTTTTCTATGTTTGTTATTTTGTCAAAGTAGGACAGAAACTGGAAAGAACAACAAGAAAGTAACTATAAAAGTCCTAATATTTGCTTAATGTTTTATTTTGTTTAGCCTAGCAACTCTCCACTGTGAAACTTGCTGGTGATCAGTGTTGGATGCAGCTGGAAAAAGTCTGAGTTACCAGTTAGGTGACACATTAACGACACAAGTTTAAGAATGCAGGAGTTCAAGACTGTATAGGATCCAGCTTCATTAACCTTATAATTTAGGAAATTTGGATCAAACCTTATTTTCAATAGAAGGACTGAAATATTCTTAGGCTTTTTTCCCACTTGATTATTTCTTCCCCATTGGAACGCCAGCATCTTGCTGAATGTATGCTTTTTACAGAAATGCATTTCTTCAGTTACATTTCTTTGTCTTTCCCTCCCATGCCTGAACGATATGGGATGCATCCCCTATGTTAAACAAGTTTAACAAGATGTTAATCTTGCATTTTCTAACCTTGCCAAGTTTTTATTTATCTGTGATTTCTCTTTTTATCTGCTGTTGTTTGGTGGCTAAGTTTAATTAACTCACCTTATGGAATAATTCTCAAATTATTTCTGCTAGCAGGGATAATAATTCATCCAGATAAGCTTTCTTTTGTAAATTAGAAGAGAATAAAGACATTTACTCCTCACTTAATAGTAAAAGACACATTGGTTTCTTCCTTTGTCACTCCAGGCCATGTGTTCTGATACAATGAGAATTCCTATCTTCTTTTTTTAAGAAAATGGGATTTTGTTTTTCACCTCTTCACATCTGAATGTCCTAGAACACAGGAGAAAGGCTGGTCAAATGAGCCAGTTGTTTTGCTTAGGCTATTGATTCTGCTTCCTTTTTGGAGAACACAAAAAGTTTATATGCAGTTGTATTTTTTTTTCTTTCTCATTTCCTGAAGCCATTTTATATGGAAACTTTTCTTTGCTCTGAAAAAACATTCTAAGTTTCATCAGTTTCTTCTTTCTTGATATATAGTTACACACTATACTAAAAAAGAAAGAAAGAAGAGACAATGGTAAGTGAAAAATGAAAGCTTCAGTCTAGAAATTCAGGATCACCCTGAACTTCAAGAGTAGTGATTTTGCATTATCTCCTTGCTGTGCCTAAGTTGCTCTTTTATGACCTCAGAAGATAAGATAGTAGGATAACATTAGTGTGTCTCTCAAACATAATCGTAGTAGCCATAACATGGAAATTCAGTTGTACTTTAAGCCTTTTTTTATTGAAGGTAGCTACCAAATGACATCAGAAAAGCCGTGTCCTGAAAGGACTGGAAAACTGGTTGTGCCCAGATTAACTGACCAAGGTCTTCCCTCAGCAGTTCCAGTTTGAAACATTTGCTGCTTCCCCTCACCTCCTCTACCTGCTGGCCCCTGATTTCCCCCTCTTGCTCTTATCTTATCATTTCAAAACCTTTGAACATCTAACATAAACAATCATGGATAGAGATGATAAGAACTAAATCTGAGATTTTCTCCTTCCCTCTGTTTTAAAAAATAAATTATTTTGCCCTGCTTTTCTTTAAATGTCTAGCAGATGATTGCTTTACTGCCTTGAATTTTGAAAGGGGAAGGTATATAATTTAAATTCTGTTGTACATTGTTCTATCAGGAGATATTACAACTTATCGTTTAATTTGATTGAAAGTGTAAAATAAGAACAGAAAAAACATTTTTAGATTAGTTTTAAAGATCTGATTAAACTGGTTTCGTAATTGCTTATATGTCATGAGAGGAGAATAATATTAGACCTACTCATCTATTTTTGGCTGCCTAGTTTCTAAAAATACAGCAAACTCTCCTGACAATATGGCAAAGAATTGCTGCTACATTTTAATGCCACCCTTGAAAATATGTGAATTGTTCTTTTTTTTTTTTTTTTTTGCATTGGGAAAGATCTTTCTACAAAGCAGTGCTTTCACAGATAAGTAGGCATGTATGATGCAGAAGAAGTTCTCTTGGTATTGCTGATGCCCAGCAGAACAGGAAGAAAGCAGAAGCAGACATTGTGCATTGCACAGACCCCTCTGGGATTAGGAAAGAAACACTTCTCTCCACTGCCAACAGTGTCACAGCTGCAGGTTCCTAGTGCTTGATTATAGAAGTGTTGAGCCTACTTCATTCTTTAGGCCTTATTTTGTTTTCTGGGGTTGTGGTGGAATTTGGCTTTGGTGTCCAAACTTCCCCCAGGCTCTGTGCACCATATGCAACACCAAACGTGTCTCCACCGCAGAGATAATTTGGATGAGTTTGTTCTCCTGGGTTAAATCAGCACAGGTTGAACTCTCCACACAGAAAACGTCATTTCAGCCTTTGTATCCATTGTCCTGATGGAGTGACTACTACTGATGTTACAAGCTCTGGGGACCAACCCATGACTCTCTTCACGGCACTCTCTTTCTCTGATGGGTCCTGCATAGGTAACAGGGGGAAAACTAGTTTAAACTTTTTTGACTGTACTTTCATTCTCTCACTTCCTTTAAGCCTTTTCTCTTCAGTATCCCTCATTCAGCAGCATGATTAGAGGTTTTTTTTTTTTTCATTCAGAACAATTTTATTAGTTCTGGTTCATTTAAGTTGTTCCTTATATCTGAAAGCTGAAAAATCTATTCCAGTCAGTTCTTGAGGGTATAACAGATCTGTGTAACAATGATAACTAGCAAAGCTGGAAGAATTTTTGCCTTTGCGGCTCTTTTTTTTTTTGAAGAGCTTTTTGCCTTGCTGTTTGCCTTCTGTTTTTGTTATAGGCACTAATGAGAATAGAGACTGATGTGCTAGGAGCTCTCAGTCACTAAGAAATTGAGGATTCACAAATTCACACAGATTCACAGAGTGGAAGGGGTTGGAAGGGACCTCTAGAGATCATCTAGTCCAACCCCCCTGCCAGAGCAGGATCACCTGGAGTAGATCACACAGGAACAAGTCCAGGCGGCTTTGAAAATTCTCCAGTGAAGGAGACCCCACCACCTCTCTGGGCAGCCTGTTCCCCTGCTCTGTCACCTCACAGTGAAGAAGGGTTTCCTCACGTTCAGGTGGAACCTTCTCTTTATACAGGCTGGGTTCATAGTGATGCCATCCTATCTTCTGAGCCAGCAATAAGGACTAGCACACAATATGGGTCTGTGGTCAACCTTGGCTTACTGTCTCTGGTATTGGGGCTACTGCTTCTCACTATCCAAAATCAGTGTGCAACTTCAGGTCTAATATTGTTCGCTTTCATGTACTTATTTAACTTGTAGATACTATGAAATCCATGCTGATAGGCATGATTTCTGGAGAAAAGATCAAATATGAAACAAAGATTCCCAGAACAGGTAGTGCAGTAAGCTGATAAGAGGGACAGAATCTAGCAAGTCCTGTATCACTGCAAGGTCTGGAAAAACCTGTGCTATAGCAACATCATAGCCATACTACACAGCATTTCATTACTCAGATACAATTTTTCCTTCTTAGGGTATTGCCGGTGGTCCTGCACCATTTAATTAAATACAGGAGTACTTTTCCAGTGTTAAAACCTCGACTTGTTTTACACTGCTTATTGTGTATCAACAAGATGACAGTAAAGTTAATATTTAGGGTACTCTTATGTTTTCCCTCCTGTTATTTCCTTGGGAGGAGAATTTATGGTTGCAGCACTATGGCTGTGGTGTGTTGTAGGGAGATACAGCCAAAGGGCAGGGAAAGGTACTACCATTAACCTGACCCAGATGCAAAGTGCAGCCCTTCACTCAGCTTGGCAAGAACACCTGAGCAAAAGAGCTGGCATGCTTTCCTTAACTTTATACTACTTTTCTGTTTTAGGTAATGAAGATAGCTGTTCTTCATTTGGCAGGACAAAGCTAGAGCTAGATATTACCAGAGGAGAACAGAGAGTCCTCAGTAACAAGTGCAAAGAAATTGTACCAGTCAGTAAGTGTCACTGGGAAGGAACATGTCACCTTACTAAGGTAACATGCAATAATACCCACAACTCCAGCTTGATAAAATCTTTATTTCCAGATTAGTTCTCTGGATTCTGACTAAAGGTCATCCCAAGCTGTCAAACTAGGAATTTAGACCTTTAAACACAGGTATATCCTGAGCGTGCTCTGCTGTTTAGTTTATAAGTTAAAATTCAGCTTTTACATCAGGTTATTTTCATACCTCTATTCCATAAATCCCATACCTCTACTCTAAATCAGTGTTTGCAGGGGTCCACAAGAAGACCAGGAACTGGGAATTTTTGTAGCTGCAAGTATAAACTTTAATTGTCTAAAGAAATTAATTGATGACAGAAGGCTGACCACTTTAAATCATCATGCTTTTTCTTTTTTTCCTATGTTTACTCGGTCAACAGACGGAAACAAGAGCTACTATGAGATGTAAACATTTCCAAGACTTTCTGAAGCGTCAGCACAGGTCAATGTTTGCTGTATACTCTGGAAATCTGATCTCAGTCAAACATGCTGTTAGCTTGCAACAGGTTTATCAACTGCATTACCGTGAACTGATTTTGCTTCTCAGCAACTCAGCTGTTGCAATTTCTACTCACCATACTTCTAAGCAGGAGCTGTCCGGGGCAGGCTTCTTTCACACTGTAGGTGCAGAGGTGCAGAAACACGCACTGCAAAATAGCTTGGATAAAGCTCTACCTCTTCACTTTCAGTTACACTTGTCTTCCAAGAGGCCAGTCATAAACTTTGTCTTCTTCTGGTTCAGACTTTCAAACAAATTCTGCATGTGATTAAGAGCAGTGTGATTTCAAAACGTGAGGAGCAGAATTTCTCCTCAGACTGCACCTTAAAGAAACGGTCTTCAGCCTCAGGCACAAGCATCCTGGCACAGCTCAGTAGCAAAAGGGCACACTGGGAACTCTGCAAAACCAGCCTCCCTAAGCGCTGGGGCTTGTGAAGTTCCTGGTGGACAAAATACAGGTACTGTGATGTATTTAGTAATAACCTTATACCAAACAGTGGTAAGGATGAGGGCATTAAATTGTAAGGTTACACAAATGTTAGCAAAAGTGGCAAACAGAGCCTTTACGTGGTGTGTACTACATTAGAGGTGAGGTAAATGTTGAAGGAGCTTTTATTTCCTCTCTAAACTCTTTTTTAAATATGTATATACACACCAAAAAAGGAGGGGAAGAGGAAAACAAAATGCTGTGTGATTCACTATATTAATTTTCAGCAGCTGGACAGAAAAAAATCTGTCACTGACTTTCAAAGAAAATCTGTGGTGTAGGCCACATGTTAATATGGATATCGTTAATACAGTACTGACAGATTATTTATCGGATTATATAGAAAGAAGTTTTGAATTTTCAGAGCGTGGGCAGCAATCAAAGAAGCTGCGCAACCTCTTCCATTTCCAGTCAGAACTGAATGGTTTTCCTCCTATTTGCAGTTGAGAACATCCCCTTGATAACCACAAGATATAATTAGTTGTAATAACATTAGAAAAGAATGCATGCATTTTTTTAAACTTAAAAAAAAAAAAATTACTCTGTGTACTTCCGCAGACACGTTTATTTAATTTCCTTCTCTCTTGTCCTTTGCTGTACTCCCTTGTGTTTAACAGCTAAAATTAAAAGGAATGAATACCTGTCTAACCAGATCCCTGCAGCTTGGAAATCTCTGTTGTAAGGAACTTCACAAAGAAAACAATCTTTTGACTTTGCCTGTTAATCAGCATACTAACTGTGCTTAGGAAAAATTTGATGACTGTTTTTCAAAGATTAACATAAGTAGTTTCACTGTTGACTTAAGTCATTAATTACATTTTCCTCACTTAAATCTCAGCAGGTTCGTTTGGGCTGCCAACCATATTTGTCATTTACATGGCTAAGCCAAGTGAGAGCTTTATGTGTCGTGGTACATCAACCACTTCTCTGCTTCTACTGAGCACACAGTGACACACTTCAGAGCAACCCCTTGCTCCTGTTGCGTGTCGCTTTGGAGAGGACTGACTTTCCCTGTGGGTTTTTAGCATCTGGAAAACACTTGTGCACGTCATGTGAAGAAAGAAACATTACAGTGCTTCCTACCAAAAATACCTTTGCCAATTCAATTCTGCATTTCTTTCCAAGAGGTTTTTAGGTCAGATATTGCTATTTAAAAGTGAAATGTCTCTCTCACCCATGGCTCAAGCAAATGAGCTGTTTGCTGGAAATTGCAGTGGAGGAAAAAACCTTCCTATAAAACTACAAAACAGCTGCAGTCCCAGAATAGCACTGAGCTCCAGGAAGCCCTTTCTCAGTTACCAGAGCTGCTCGTCTTCCTACACCAGTTTACAGCAAGACCTGTGTATGCCACGTGCCCTCTTGCACCAGGAGATGCTATCGGGGTAGTCAAAATGAGCCCTTCCTTGACTGGGGAGGGGGATGGCTAAGCTTCACCCCCAAATAATAAAGTAAGGCAGAAGTTTTTAAAATAGTTGTATGCTGTTCATTAGCCATCCATTGTGAGGAAAGATCTGCAGAATCCTAACAGCAGCTGATCATAGCTCTGTGGTTTCTGATGGGGAAACAAATACATCACATAAAGGGAATAAAGTGCTTTTATCTGGTTATCATTCCACTCCAGGCTTTTGTGTCGCAGATTGTCTGGCAGACTCTCACAATTGTTTCCTCCTGCAGCTTCTGGAAATGAACTTCTCTTCACTGAAGAGAAATATGCCCAGAGCAGAGATGGGTTTTATTTGCGGTATTCCTTTTTATTTTTCCATTTTACCGTTAACTGATTTTTGGCTCTCAATCTCTTTCATGTGTATGAACGTCATTTCTGTCAAGACTTGTGCAGTGCTCCAGGTAATGGTTGATATGCCCTGAAATCTGTGTCCTATCAGTGTATTCATATTGTTGTTAAATCTTTGATAAGCCCACTAGTTCTGAGTCACCCCGACAGACTGCACTGAGCAAATGACAGTGCATTTCAATAGTGCAAACCTGGCTGCACATGAGGAGCTGAAGGAGTGCACAGAGCAGGTTCTAAAGATGTGGGTCTGAAGTAAAGGTACATACATAGCTGATACTACTGCTCACTAAATGGACTTTCCTGTTTGATTTGTAAGAATTCATGTGTTCAGGCTATTGTGAGGTCTACTGTTTGGAGTGGGTTATGGAAGAAAGGTATCCGAGACAACTGATCTTGACTTTCAGTCTGATCACCCATTGGATATGAGATAGCTGATGAGTCCACTCGCGAGTGCTTTTCCCCTTCCCCCAGTCCTCCTCCTTGGTAGCTGAAGCAGTGGCAGCTCCTTCTCCTGAGGCTGCTTCCCTATCGCCGCTCTGCAGGGACACCAGCTGGCTCCTTCCTCTTGCCCGGCTACTGTGCCACCTCGGAGACACACCGAGTCCCCACCTGCCCAAGGGTTGGATGCTGGCCTGTGAATTGCAGGAAATTTGACTGTGACTCAAATGGATACCACTAAAAATAAGCCTTTTGTTATTGCCACCCCTCCCCCCCCCCCAGCTAACATGACTGCAAAGCACATTTCCTTAGGAGCTGGGGAAGAGCACATGGAGCCTGATGCCTGATGAAGCAGTTAGTCTCTGCCTGGCATCCTTTATTTGATGAAAGACGTCGCACGTGGAAGGTAGCACTGCTAGCTGTTTTCCTCGGAACACCTCAAATACCTCAGAACAAACAGGTTCAGAAATGAGTATTTCCTGCATCTCTGTTGCTTCCAACCCCACCACAGAACAGGCTTATTTTTTTCAGTTACTGTCTTCAACGATTTCAGTTGCTTCCTGTGTACGCAGCATTATGTCTGTACTTGTGATTCATTATGTTGCTTACAGGCGTTTGGAGTCTGGAAGCCTCCTGTAAAACATGATTTGTAAATACTACCTCCATCTGAGATGGGCAGGAAGAGAGGACTCCAGCACTTCACTGCCTGCTGCTCTGATAAAATATGAAGGTAGGAAATAAAAATATCTGTCCAGAGAAAACTGAAAGACCTTAAAATGTAGGCTTAAAATTAAGAAGAATGGTAAATTACATATACACATACATTCTGCAGTGACTTTACCAACCTTTTAATTTTAAATCATAGATGCAAAACCAGTTCCTCCCTTACTTCTGAGAGAGTGAGAGCCAGCGTGACTGAGAATTGCCCAGGCGCTTCCCGTCCACCCTTCTGCCTGTTCTAGACCATCGGTCAACGTTTCTTTCTGCTCCCAGCATGCAAGCAGAATTTGGCAGCTAAATGCTGTGAGAAATTAAATAGAGCAGTCCCACATGAGAGATGGTGGGAAGTACAGAGTCAGTCTTTAATCTAGTATTCTATAACCTCAGTGTTGCTGATTTCACAACCTGTATGTTTTTTCCTGAATTCCTGCATTTAACCACTGCAAGAACTGAAAAAAAGCAATGATGCCATACAAAAACCATATTGACTACAATAACACGGCAGGGTCAATCAACAGTATTGGACATTGCAGATTCAACACACAAATCCCTTCACTCTGTCAGTGGGTGAGGTAACAGCTTGTCACTCTGTTCGCAGAGTACCCACATGATGATAGCAAGACAAGCTTCTCTTAGCATTGGAAGGATGGGGAATCTGGTGATCTCTGGCTCCATCAGGGTCTGAAACAGAGCGCGCTGCCTGGTGCAAGCCCAAGGCTGTGGTCCTCTCTTCCACTTTGCCTTCTCCCTCCTGCAAGTGCATATTATTTCTGTCTCATCCCAATACTCTCTCCTTCTCTGCTTTGAGACACCAATTTCTTTCAAAATGGTTAGAACCAGCCTTTTTTTCCAGCTGGGAATAGTCTCTCTGAAACCAAGACGGAGATCTGAACTTTGCTTTACTCAAGCACCTCTGCTCCGCTGCAACTTTCAGCATCCAGGTGGTTTTTCCCACAGTCACACAGATCCTGGCACTTGATCAGCTGCAGCACTGCGCAAGGACTGGGAAAAGCAGTGGCAAGCAGATTCCTGTTTAGTTAATTGAACTGTTTCAGTAATGTGGAAAAAGGAGTGCATTCCCCTCCTCCATCAGCTCTGCTCTCTGACACAGCAGAGTACTTTCTTCCCTGCAACATTTCCAATAAAACTCAGCCTGAGGCAAAGAACCTGGCATAGAATTTTTTCACCCAAATAGTTAGGCAGAGATATAAACAACCAAAATAGGCTCTTTTGGTGGAAACAGGCGACTGTCGATATATGATATTACCAGCTTTGTCTACCACTGCACATATCCAGCCATCCTATGCCCACTGCTCGCTGTGGCATGCTCAGAGGAAAGGAAGACTTGGATGGGGGGTTCACAGATTTCTCCTCAAGTTGCCTACAGCTATTCAGATGTTTTCCGTTTTGTCAGCATCTGCGGCAGGATGCGGCATAATGAATGCACGAATATTATTAAACAATTAGCCAGGTGACATTTTTGTATTTTATATTACCCTCTAGTAAATGTATAACACTCTTCCATTAGTAGGTGATTAAGTGTTCTGCTGGGTCTCAGACCACAAGAAATTATGTGTCATTTTACAGACAGCCAAAGGAGCAATGTGAAATGCTTGAATGAAGAAGGGACAAAGTAGAGAAAGTCAGACAATTCTCCAGAAGACAGGGAAAAACTCATAATCATGATCTGCACTCACTTATAAGATACTCATGTAATGTAAATTACAGCTGCATCAATACCCAATAGGAAAAAGTAATTATCCTTTTAGCTCAAACCAAGATGAGAACTCTAATGTTTTTGCTGAAATAAAAATTCTTCAGAATGTCTTAATACAAGTCTTTCAGAGGTTAATCACATAAACAGCTCCTTGTCATGGCCAAGACTTAAGTAAAAGTGACCTTTTCTACTGACAGAGTGGCAAATAATCTCTCCCATCTTCTAGCCAAACAAATACAATTTGGAATCTACTCCATCCTACCAGCTCAGCCTTTCTCCTTTGTTAGAGGGGAGCTTTATCCCAGAACACCCCTTTTCTTCCCCAAACTACTCATGGTTAGGAAAATAATACTTGTTTGCTGACTTGAGACTGAAGCAGAACTGCTGTCTTGCCCACCAGCACCCATTTGAGTCCTTGTCATGTTAGACTAAGTAGACTAAGTGTACTAATACTAGTAATAATAGTGGACAATTAAGTAGTGCATTGTTCCAAGAGTGAGCTCTTTTTACCCCTCCCTGTTTGATGGGGTAAAATCACACATCCACAAAATCTGCATGCAATTAAAAACAATAACACCACCAACAATAAGGAATATAGCTGGGCTTGTTTTCTACCACCTTCTCCACTGACTCATTTCTGTTCATCCAGTGGGTTGCATGTTCATAAGAGCATCCTGCAAAGTGTTTGGGACTGTCTAGAGATGACCTGGGAGTCCATCATCCTTTTCCAGTGACATAAGGCTGGCTATGCCAAAAACATCTCTCAGAGAGGCCCAGGTAGAAACAGAAGCTTCAGGAACTTACTAATTTCATGCAACAGCTGAACTGATGCTGGAGTCCTAAAGGGAGGATAAGAGCAAGGCTTTGCTGCCTGGTGGAGACTATGAGAGATGCTCCTTTGCAGCTGTAGCTCTTCACCTTTCCTGGGATGCCTGGCTCCTAATGGCTCTACCTTGCACACCTGTATGAATGAGGTTAAAGGTCCCAAACCATTCTTTCAGCTAACACAGAAGAGGCTTAGCTAGAAGAGTCTCAGGTAAACTTTGAGGTGGAGTATTTAACCTTGGCTGTAGGATGCTCTGTGTGATTGATCTGTACAACAGGATGTGTCCTGAGAATGTTTCAATATGGAGACAACATTTAGCTGGAAATCTGATGTTATTGTTTCAGTACTGCTGGTTGGAGGAAGATTGGCATTTGCCTTTCTATTCTTGCTATATTTGTCCCTACCCACCTATGAACTGCTTAAAGTAATTTTTCGAGCCACACCAGCCCAGACTCTTGGAAACTAACCCTTGATGGATGATGTAATTTGAATGATGGATTTCTATATCTCCTTCTAGAGCAGAGGCACCTTAGCTGTTCCTCCTTCAGATATTTACAACCAGCAGTAAAAATAAAAGAAGGGAAGCAAAAACCTTGAAAACTATTCACATTTCTGCTATTGCTATGGAAATGATGTTTTTTCCCCCTCACACGTCAGTACATGCTATTATGCTTTATTATGAAACTCTTTTAAGGCTTATCTATGTATAATGAAGTTTTATGTAACTTATGTAACCTCCCTTGAATTGTTGAAGAAGTGATAAGTCTAGACTATGAAGTACTGCTTTACAGTGCAATTTTTAACTTGAGACATTTTGCATACCAGCCTCTGTGGTCAGAATGACAGTGGCTTCTCTGCCTGCCTGAGAGAAACTTGGGTTGGTCTACATAAAGGCACCAGAAAATCAGCTACAAGTAATGTCTCCAGGCAGACACTGAAGGTACAAGAAAGAAATCTGAAAGACATCTCACTGTACTCAGGGAAGACAATGCTCCAGGTATCTCCTTAGGTGCAGACATT
The DNA here is from genome assembly GCF_000690775.1 of Eurypyga helias. NCBI lineage: Eukaryota > Metazoa > Chordata > Aves > Eurypygiformes > Eurypygidae > Eurypyga > Eurypyga helias. The sequence goes on from NW_010237945.1 coordinate 26,557, forward strand.
CCTCTGGAGATACCATTACATGCTGTTAATCTCACTTCTGCGATCTACTATGTAGACTCCTTTTACATGGTGCTGGGGGGGAGAATCTCTTGTTTCCTAAATCTCTCTGCCTCTGCTCTTCTCAACATCCAACCATAGACCAGCTGTGGAAGCAAAACACCTTTTTCCTTACGGTATTAAAAAGGCATTATGTCCTGTCACATACTCCATGGACAGTTAGATATTTTGGAAAAGCTGAAAATTAATTAATCTGTACCTTTTCCATGCCGTAAGTGTTGAGTTTGTTGAAGACCTGCAGAGATCACCATTTTGACAAATGCTTGCCAGAGGCAGCTCTGATTGTGTCTAGTGCCATCCCATATGCTGGTCAAGCCCAGGTGTGTTGGGTGGAAAGGTGTTGGTAGTGGGTGGTTGCAGGATGGCCTCTAAGGGGAGACTGCAGGCTGTTCACAGCCGGTTCCAGCCAATGACCCCACCACGGGATGCAGCTGAGCTCACCAGCCAAGCTGGTAGTGTCTTGATGGAAACATACTTAAGAAATGGCTTATTTTTTGTTAGGGAACAAAAATACCGACTGAACGTTGGAGCCTCCATTTTCCCTGTACAATAATCAGAAGAGACGCATGTGACAACCTCTATTAACCCCATCCCCTTGCAGGAGAGCTTAGGAATATGCCTGGAGGACCTTCCTTGTGTGTGCAAGCTCGACTGCTGGCTGGATGCTCAGCTGAATCCTGCTCACTCACCTACTCAGGAGGAGTTTCCAACCACGTGCTCAGTAGTCCTCAAGACCCTGAGAGCTGGAAGACGAGCCGGAGAGGTCACTCCAGACCCACCCTCCCTTGAGTCAGCCAGGGTCTCTCAGGACTTGTGTCAGTTAGCTGTCACTGTAAATGGCAGAGAGTAATGTAAGGTTCAGGATCAGACCAAATGGTCCATACAAATATCTCTTGCAGCTGATGACGATCTGTCTCTCTCTCTTGGGGCTCATAAACTATAAACTGCTGTTGCAGACTGGCTGTGGTGAAGTAACTATTTCCCACTTTTGGGTCTAGATTCGTCTAATGTCTCTAGACTACTGTCTACTAGTGCCAGTTCTTCTGAATCAGCTCCAGCATCTGTATCTCCTGACTTCGCAATTCCTGCATTATCAATTTATCAATTTTCCAGCACCTTTGAGCACGCAGTAGAGAATGGGGTCTAAATCAGAAACAATATCTTCGTATTGCGTATCTGGAGGTCTTTTGCAAAGCCATGTAGATGAAGAAAAAACCACCAACAAAAAGATCCCTGCTTCCTGGATTTCATGTAGAAACTGCCATACAACCCATCCATCCACTGTCAACTGATGCAGGTGCAAGCCAACAGCTGGTGTTTTTTGCTTAAACAGTGATTATATTTGCTGGAGTGGTGTTTACTGATCATACCAGAAGTCTTTTTTCACAGACACTTTGTCTCCTTGTGTTCCATGCAGAAGCATGCAGCAAGGAAGTTGCATTCCTTTTTCTGCCATGGAAAACTTGAGGTCTCCAAAACCTTGTCTTTCACAAGGCTCAGCCTGCTCACAGAGGAGATGCTTTGCTGTTCTGTCTCTGTCACCCCAGCTTCTGTCTATTGTGGGAGTAAATGTCTTGAAAACTAGCTACCTGCAGCCCTGCTTGGGAGTGGACTGCCTGTGGGTTTTGAGATACTGGGAAGAAGCTGTGACCGTGTGTGTCTATCATCTGGGGTAATATGGGTGCTGGGACCATGGGTCTGGCTTGGAGACAGCATTAGAGGAGAGAAATGATAGGGTACACTTGCCTATATCCAGAACAATCATAGGAATAAACATCTAAGATTATATTTGGGGTGGAATTGCCACATGCTGGCCAGTTCTGAGGTAAGGTGGGAAAGATGGGGATATAGTGCTATGGAAGTGTAAGCATGGCCAGGAGATATACCAGGGGGGGCTCAATCCAAGCCAGTATTCATCACCATCAGGCTGCAGTTTTAGAGGAGAAGTTTAATGAAAATTAAACATACAGTAAGGGGTTTAAATAGTTGCCTCTTTGATTTAAATTTCTGTTTAAATTTCTCTCTTTTAGTTTAATGGGGACAAGACCAGGCCATTAAAACCAATGAATAATTTCTAATAATAGTTGGTGGCTAATTTTAACATATCAAAATTCTGTGGTGCTATTGAAGTAGAAAACTTTGAAGACTAACCATTTTGCTTTGTCAAAATATTGTAATTTCACTGTCCTTAATTTAAATGTAGTTCCTGAAATCTCAGCTACACTTAAGAAGTGAGTCATGAAATTTAAATGGCACAGATTAAAGCCTAACCAAAAATATTCATCATTTTCACAGGAGTTATTGATCTTGTCTGTCCTTTATATTGTAGCTGTATGTAATACAACATGACTGTCATGTTAATAGGATACGTTCACATAAAAGGGAAGAGATTCCAAAAATACCGTATTTCTTGTTGAATGCCCATATACGTACAGAGCATGTATGCTTTTAAAAATATCTGTGTTTGCAGCTCCAGTGATTTCTGTTCTTGTTCTAGAAGGGAAACACTTTGCTGCTGTACTCCTACCTAACATGTGCCTACAATGTTTTACTTTAATGCTTCTTTCAGAAGTGGCCAAGATGTGTGTACTAAACAAAGAATGCAAACAAAAGGGTTTTTTTCTAATTGTGAAAATGTGAAAAGTTGCAAACTCTAAACCTAAATACCTGAAATGACATTCTTGTCAGGACACACTTGGTTCCTGCAGATCTTGCTCTTCCATCAATGTATGGTAAGGAGCTCTTTGTACAGACCTTCCACTGACCACATTCATCAAGATCTCTGCTACTTGGGTAGCTGTGTGCCTCACGGTTTTGTTCCATAATGGCAATAGTTTACAATATATGTAAATATATGTATGTTCCTGGTGTGGATATGTAAATGTGTATATCTATATCTGTCTGTCTATCTCTGCGTGTTCCAGAATCCCACCTCATGAAGCTCTCAGGAATACACTGTCAGCATACTGGCTACAGGGAAGAGAGGTTGGAGACTGTTGCAGGGATCCTTCCCAGCAGTCTCATACTTGAATTTTCTCTTACGTGGTGCAGCGTGTCTCCTCCTAAGAGCTAGACAGTCTCCTGTATGTGCCCTGGGGACATGGAGGTGAGTTGGTAGGGTTTTGGTTACACCAGGTTATTAAGCAGACTTTGCAACACAGAAGGAGTTACTTATATATTCATTCCCATTTTTTGCATGCTTGTAATGATCCAGAAATGCTGATGTATAATTCATTCTCTCTCTTCTTTCCTCAGGTCTACTTTTGCATTTGTTGGAATAGTGCTTCCAGATACAAGATTTAACATCGAGCTCTGACCCATCACTTCCACATTTCATATAATGAATTACAAGCTTTGTTTCCCTAAATAAATAGGAATTATCTCATTTGATTTTCTGGGACTTGTTGTCAACCCGCGTGCAAATTATCATCGTGGTTTTGTCACTCACCTGCTGCCATCGTAGGATCTTTATACTGAAAAATATTTTTCTCACACTACTTCCATGCTGTTCCCAGAAGTGTCATATTAGCATATGTGTGTGAGCTTCTGGGGATTTACATTGACTCTCATAATCTGTTTTAACTTCAGTGTTGTGGTTGGGTTTTTTGTCTGGATTTTTTTTCCTCTTTATTTTTTCGTCTTTTCTTCATCTGGGCCTTTTTCTCCTTAATTTGCCTTATTTCCACTCATAATTTTTGTAGTCTGAGTTGAATATTTGCACATTGATCCTCCTCTCTTTCCTGGATCCATTTCACCCTTGACAAGTCTTTTCTATAAAGTAGCTCCTCTCTTGTTGGCCTGAGACGATATCTGCTAACAGGGGAATCTAAGAAAATAAAGAACGATTATCGTAAAATGACGTAGTTAAGGTTGGTTGGAAAAAGCCACAGTGATGAGGAAAGTGGAGATGAGGATCTGAATACATGGTAAGACAGAGAAGACTCCCTGCTTCTGAAACAACCGAAAAAATGTTGTTACTGGAGGTGGAAAACAGCTATAATCCTCACTCTAAAGCAATTTCCTACTAGGTAAAGATATCAAGATGAGCAACTAAAAACATATGAGAGAAACTCCTGCGTTTTTCACTTCAAGACACAAAACACATTCTTGTAGAATATCCAAATGTTTGTTTTTTGTTTCTGAAATTATAATTTCCTTTCCTGCTGCTCTTTTATGGCTTACAGCTCCCATGCAATAGATACATTTATACAGTTTTCCCCCACCACTTTTGCAGACTGTGAAGAAGGACAAGTCATAATGTCAAAACCAGCCTTGAGATGGTGAAGGTGACATTAGAAGACCCCATGCTAAGCTGCATGGGGATGGTCAGGAAGCTACTGAAGCAAGGTAGTTAGCAAAGCGTTCTGACAAGCGGGAAATGCAGAAACTAGGGCTAGAGACATTCATAATGCTTATTTGGCCTGAAGCAAGGCTGATATTTTCTGGTGGAGACTTTTTTTTTTTTAAATAAAAGGAGCAGGGAGAGTAGTAGCTTTCCATGCGATGGGGAATTCTGTGAAGGAAGATTAGCTGACTGTATGTATTGGGTATGTGTGGCAAGGATTTGGGGTGGGGTGAAGCGGTGGTGGGGCTGCAGGGATGGTTTCTGTGAGAAGCTGCCAGAAGCTTACCCCATGTCTGACAGAGCCAATCCCAGATGGCTCCAAGATGGGCCTGCTGCTGGGCAAGGCTGAGCCCATCAGCGATGGTACTAGTGCCTCTGGGGTAACAGGTTTGAGAAGGGGAAAACAACTGCTGCACCACAGTGGCTGGAGAGAGGAGTGAGAGAAAATATGTGAGAGCAAAAACCACTGACACACAGGTCAGTGGAGAAGGAGGGGGAGAAGGTGCCCCAGGCACCAGAGCAGAGATTCCCCAGCATCCCATGGTGCAGACCATAGAATGATAGAACAGTTTGGGTTGGAAGGGACCTTAAAGACCATCTAGTTCCAACCCCTCTGCATGGGCAGGGACACCTTGCGCTAGACCAGGTTGCTCAAAGCACACTATGACCATGGTGAGGCTGGGTGTGCCGTGCAGCCATGGAGGGTCACAGGGGAGCAGAGATCCACCTGCAGCCCAGGAGGAACTCACACCGGAGCAAGGGGATGCCTGAAGGAGGCTGTGGCCCTGTGGGAAGCTCACGCTGGAGCAGGCTCCTGGCAGGAGCTGTGGCCCTGTGAGGAGAGGAGCCCAGGCTGGAGCAGGTTTGCTGCAGAACTTGTGACCCCGGGGGAACCCAGGCTGGAGCAGGCTGCTCCTGAAGGATGGCACCCCATGGGAGGGACCCACGCTGGAGCAGTTTGTGAAGAGCTGCAGCCCATGGGAAGGACTCATGTTGAAGAAGTTGGTGGAGAACTGTCTCCCGTAGGAGGGACCCCATGCTGGAGCAGGGGCAGGGTGTGAGGAGTCCTCCACTGAGAAGAAGCAGAGGCAACGTGGGATGGACTGATGGAGGACTGTCTCCGGTGGGAGGGACCCCACGCTGGAGCAGGGGCAGAGTGTGAGGAGTCCTCCTCTGAGGAGGAAGGAGCAGCAGAGATGCTGTGTGATGGACTGACCACAACCCCCATTCCCCATTCCTGTGCGCTGCTCAGGGGAGGAGGTAGAGAAATGGGAAGTGAATTTGAGTCCAGAAAGAAGTGTTTGTGTGGGACACACACATAGTGTTTTAAGATTCATTTTTGTCTCTTATTACCCTTCTCTGATTTTATTTGTAATAAATGAGTTTCCCCAAGCTGAGTCTGTTTTGCCCATGACAGTAACAGGTGAGTGATCTCTCCCTGCCCTTATCTTGACCCACAAGTCTTTCCTTATATTTTCTCTCCCCTGCCCAGCTAAGAAAGGCAGTGATAGAGTGACTTTGGTGGACACCTAGCCTCCAGCCAGTGTCAGCCCACCACCCTGTGATGCTGAGAGATGCCCTGTGGAATGAATATAAAACTGGAACTGTAAAGAGATCCAGTGGAGAGATCTGGTGTTATTCACTGCTCCAGGATTCTTAGCATTGGGAACAGAAGCTGGCTGACATGCTTTCTAGGGCAGCCATCATGTTCATGTGATGTCATTTTCATTTCTTGCATGAGGCACATGCTTCTGCTTTTGGCTTTGACAGCCTAAAAATCAGGTTCGTGGGAGCCAGGAGGCAGCTGAAGACCCAAGGATAGGCTTTCCTCTTGTTCAGGTAGGACCTCAGCCTTGGTTTGACATGTGTCTGTCATGATAGAAAGGCATGAAGGACAAGGTGAACAAGTGTATGCAAACCTTGTGTGCCTCCTTGCCAAAGTGTGGTATGGAACTCAGTGAAGATGCAACTGGTGTGGGTGGAAGAGCATCACTGAGCCTGGGAAACTGGCAGTAAGTCACGTGATCCTGCCAAAGGGCAGTACCTGCATAGCCTATGGCCAGTTCTGGTGCCTTAATAGGTCAATGTCTCTGAATGGGTTGATCTTTAACATATCACTGTGTCTTGAGCTTCTAATAGGAGGCTGAACACAGTGCTCAAGTGAAAAATAAGCAGTAAAGTTGTTGGCAAAGAAAACAAAGCCAACCTAAAAGTGCTATTACTCTTTCATGGACTACATGGTACAAAAAAAGATTAAATTTATATATTAGCTGCAAGACGATATTGTTATTGCAGTATTGCAGTGTGTCCCACTCTAAATTTACGAACTTATATTAACCTTTAGAAAACAAGTTCTTGTAGGTCAATTCCTAGAGGAAGAGGAGCAGCAAAGTCAGTAAGTTGGATGACTAGGAGATTGTTTTCTTGGAAGAAAATCTTGTAGGTCCCTCTTCATAGTGCTCACTGGGGAAAGCAGTGGTTAGAGAACTGGTGGGTTATCGTTATGAGAAGTCATCTTTTATCTAAATTTGGGACTTTGAATCATCCTTGCCTTCTTTGATTATTATCATAAAAGACTGTCATTAATTTGGTGGCAGACAGAAGCTTTGTATATCCAGCTTTACCTCACGGGCTTGAAAGAAAGATATTGCCACAATTATTTTTGAACTCAGCATTCATCTCCAGAACAACCTGCAACAATAACAGCAGAACAAGATTAAATAATTTTTGCTCTTGATCACATGAGCAGTCCAGATGGAGTACTCTGACTCTGAGGTTCTGTGTGGAACATCCAGTTTCTCTGTGAGTAGCTGCTTCAAATATCTTGTAGCTGAACAGGCACACGTCACCTACTTCTTCACCTTACTTATTATACTGTTTTTCCTTAACTAGGGGAGACATAAGCAGTGATTTTTGTTTCTCAGGTCTCACTACAAGAATGAAAACAGATAAGACACTCCAGAGATCACAACTTTGAAATCAAATCAGAGTTCAGATTCTATTCAAGGTCACAGGGGAAGTGTTTTTCGTAACTACATTTCTGTTCACATACTCTGAAAAGCTAGAATTATATACCAAGAAATGGTATAGCAATCACTGGTTCTGTGTGGCCATGACCAAGTGACCATGGTACATAACTTCAGTTTGCTGTACCACAGTTACTGTGCCTTCATTTTTATAGTGGCTAATTCCCACAACCTTAGGAAAACCACTCAGCTGGGAGATGTACAGAATATGTTAATTTTATCATTGCTAGGTGCTCCAGGCTGGAATTTTTTCTTATGTCCTTGTCTTCTTTTCAGCAGAAGTCAAATGTATCTGTTTTGAAGAACTCAAAGGATTTCACTTACAAGTCTACTTTGATTTGGGGAAAAAAAGAAAAATGCTTTTGTCAATTTTCTGAAAACAGACTAAGATTGTCTGCTGCCCTGATAGGCTACTTACAGTACAAGCATCAGCTTTCTACTGAAATTTTAGCTGGAGGTGTGCAAAAATAGATTTAAATTAGACATATGCAGAAATTCTATTATGTATATAAGAAGCATTCATCTGCATTGTGTTAAAAGTGTCATGAATACACACCTGCAATTTCTGTGAACTGTTTTAATGGAGATTAAATATCACAGGGCAATTTGTACTGCCAGGCAGAAGTATTCCATATACACCCCATGTATTTGGTCTTTTATAATGGTTCAGATTTTTTTCATAAATAAGAAAATGCATAATGTAGTAAGGAAATTATTCAAATTGCTTTACACTAATTGTATTCCGCAATGTTTTGCATTTTTCATAGAATCACAAAGTGGTTTGGGTTGGAAGGGACCTTAAAGACCATCTAGTTCCAACCCCCTGCCATGGGCAGGGACACCTTCCACTAGGCCAGGTTGCTCCAAGCCTCATCCAGCCTGGCCTTGAACACCTCCAGGGATGGGGCATCCACAGCTTCTCTGGGCAACCTGTTCCAGTGCCTCACCACCCTCTCCGGGAAGAACTTCTTCCTGATATCCAATCTAAACCTCCCCACTTTCAATTTAAACCTGTTACCCCTTGTCCTGTCACTACAGGCCCTTGTAAAAAGTCCCCCCCAGCTTCCTTGTAGCCCCTTCAGGTACTGGATACTTAGATGGAAGTATTTAGCATAATGCCTTCAATCATACAAATCTTTGTGTTTTATAATTTTTTAACTCTTCACAAAGATCTGAAATCTGCATCAAAGATATGCAAAGGTCTGACCATATTTGTACCAAAGTTTCAGGTTTCATGTGCAATTTCACACTTGGGTGTAATTTCATGCTCAGGTGATTGATTATCTGCCTCTTTACTTAGACACTTTTACTTGTAATTCTCCCAACCTGCACACAATCTCAGTAAAAGAATAGATGATTTGTACAAACTTCTGTGTAACTATAGTTCAGAACTCTACATTTATCTCTGTCTAAGATACTGATGTAGTCAACCATAACAGTAAGGAAACACAGTGAAATAAATTATTAATCATAGGAATTGCATAAGTAAAGAACATCTCTAGGCCTCCATGACTGGTTATTGCTGGAGCCTGAATACCAGACTAAAAGGACTTTTGGTCCTCTGACTTGATGCACCCCTTTTTATGTTCTTAAAAAAGCAGTTTCCAAAAAATGGATTTTTTCTCTTTTATAAAATACTAACTCAGTTTCACTTTGCAAGGAAGAAGCCACTCTTTCAATATAGAAATACTTGGGAAGTATGATAGTGCTCCAGTATAAAGAAGAGTGAGTTATCAACTTCTGTTGTAAAGTACCTGAATTCATTTTATAGAGTGTCTTTTGCTCTTATACAACAAAGGTAACAGAGCCTGTATTCCCAGTGCAGCTGAAATACATTCATTTTCAAACTTATGTGTTCAAGAGCTGCTGTATTATTACCCTGTACATTTGATTACAAAAGGAATGAACCACTTTCTCATGTGTATTACTGCTGACTTTCTTTCTCCTGATTGCAACAATCCTGAAACATTCTTCTAATCTCCGGAGGAGTTAAAAGATTGAAGTAAAGCAATCGTGCATCATGTGCTTGAAAACTTGGTTAAGTAAAAGTAGCATTGATTTCCGCCCCCACCCCCCCACCCCCCAGTGTTGTTGATGTATTGGCTGTACTAGGATTTACAACAAATAGAATTCTTCTGCAGTTTTAATTAAATGTGACAGGCTTAATATGTGAAAGTGGTAAACAGGAATTACACATTGCTGGTTGCCTGCGGGTAGGGTTTAGCATTTGTAACTTAGAAATATATTTTTAAATAAAAAAGTAACAATTAGACTGGCTGTTTCAACATACAGAATATGAATTAAACCCAGGGCAGAGGATCAGGCATTTATGGACTCACAGAGCTGAACAAATATTGAAGGCCGCTCTGTAAAAAATTCCAGTAAACATTATAACCCTATAGGCCATGATGGTATTGCTCATAAACCCAGAGGTGGCCTCCGTACACCAGTTTCCATTCTGCAGCCTGCCGGCCCTGGCAGCAGAATGTCAGCTGCCACCCTAATATTTTCAAACAAGAAGATTTACGTTAGACACCACTGCATGATTCACAAACCCCACAATAATGGGGTTTGCCTGCAAGAAGCAGGGGTCCATGTTATTGTTAAGACAAGAGGGACACTGTGCCATGGCTGGCTTGCTGCTTAGCGTTGTGTCAGATTCCACCTTTATTAGCTCATTCCTGAAACGCCTTGTTTTTGTAACTGCAGATACGTTCAATACGTTTAATTCATTGGTCTGCTAGACATTCCTCGTGCCTCCTTCAGCAATAAGAGCTATACTCGTGTGGGGCTCCTCAGCGTATCCTCAGGAAACCCTAGAGGACTTTGGAATATGCATGGGATTTTTGTGTTCTGTTTACACCATTTTTAAAACACCCGCTGGTGGGAGAAAGGCTCTTTACAGATGGCCAGGTAAGAGTCCAGCTGACTTGGCTTTCATCGGTAGGGGACTCTTCGTGAGCCCTGCTTCAAGTGTATGATCTGACTGAAGCGCAAAATGACACATACAGCCTCTTCAGCTCTGTCATATTGACGTTATTCTGCCTTCTCTTAATGGAGAAAATAAAAAAAAATACAATGGAATCTCTCAAAGGAGAAAGAATACATTTTAGCCCGTAAACTGGTGTCAAGGGAACTAAACTAGGATTAATCTGGCTCGTATTGAAGAGGATGGAATTCAATATTCATTGAATATTGAATGTGATATTCAGTACACTGTAATATTCATTGAATCAGTAAAATGCTTTCCATTGACTACCGTGGATTTGGCTCAGAGCTTTATTATCGCTTTTTTTGCTGGATCATTCCACTTGGCCTCAACACAGGCAAAACTGTTTTTATCAAATAAATCAAAGAAAATAATTAAACCACTGCTTTATTAATTTTTCCTGGACTTCCTTTTTGCTTCTTGGGAAATAGATTGTATTTCAGTTTGAGAAAACCGTATTGATGAATAAATGGACTTTGATATTTTTACTCCCATTACTAAAAACCTGTTGCTATTGCTATTGTCTTTTGTCAAGATGAAGGAAAATAAGAGAGTTCCACCTTGAGCTATGCCCAGGTATTGCAGATAACTGATAGCCTCCTTAATGCTATGTGAGCACACTTGAAAATGAAAAAAAAAAAACTTATTTCCAAGTTTGCCATGGTGTATAACTTAAGATTGCAAAGCATATACTCACTGCAAAGGAAGGAAAGAATTTTTATACCAATTTCATGCCAGAGAAGTGTGCTGTACGATTTATCATTTCTACCAGCTGCCATATAAATCTTTTTTCTTCTACAGCAATGGCAACTTTCAGCCTTGATGCTACAAAGACAGATGCAACTGTCCTTTGTTTTCTTGCAGTCAGTGGGACTCCCCTGATGACCAATATTATGCTTCTACTTACAGGTCTGAGCAAGTAGGCACTTGCATTCTATCGAGGTCTTTATTTTCTGCTCCAGATAAAAAAGATATGTTTCTGACAATATATATAAGTTACAGTAGTGACAAAATATAACTATGGGATGTTCAGTGTCTCCTATGGCAGTAGCTACTGCTGTGCTGTGAAAATACATCATAGGCAAATAGCCTGTTGGAAGGACATCATCATAAAATTAGAGACTTTTGCTTAAAGGTTTGAATTTTCTTTCATTTTACTTGTTTTCCTGGGTTTTAAGTTCAAGTTTTTTAACAGGCTCTATTAAAATTCCTGTATTTATAATTATTGCTATCTTAAAAAAATAAAACTAATAAAAAGTGGGAAAATGGTTGAGGAAACACTTCTCCTATAGTTGCATTACCACCTTCATATATATTTTTTCTTTTTGATAATTGATTTTACATGTTTTTTTCTTCACAGTCTTGGCAATTTAAATTGTTTTGAGCTATGATTAATGTTCTTGATACATTTTTTAAAAATTACTTTGTACATTTGCTGCTATTGCCTTTGGTAATTATGATTTTTCTCTAATATATTATATAGTCTGACACATACTTCCTCCATTTTATTCACATTAGATGTAACACTGAAAGCTTGCTTTTATTATCTTATATCCCAAGCACATTAAGACCTGGATCCCTCATTGAATTCTAAACATCTATGCTACTGCAAAAGTTGCTGTCTCTCATGGCTTTTTATGGAGTCTCAGGATACTTGGAGAATCTCAATAAAGATTTCCATGTCAAGTTAGATTATGATGCTCCTTCTGGGGAAAAAACCCAATAAATTGTGTCTATGAAAGCACCAGAATTCACAAGTCAAAACCAAAAGCCACCAACAATTTAACTCATAAATTTTAAGCCAGCCTGTCTAAAGGCTCGGCATTTATCAGAGAGATAGTGGGACTGCCACTGCTCTCTGTGTGTTATCTCCTTGTCTGTAACGTTGCCAGAAATTCTTTGTGTGCTCTGGTTCCCTCTGTTGTGCAAGGTGTGAGTACTTGGGTCTGAGGACAGTTGTCCAGTTGTCCAACTGGTCTGTTGTCCAGCTGACATAGACACTAGGGATAAATATTCAGGCTTTCAGTTAACAGGAATTTTATGCTAATATTTATAGATTCTTGTATTATAGTTCTAGATGTAGTCACAGCAATACTTACTACACTGATTTTGCCATTAGCTTTCAAATATGCATAATTTTTTGCAGAATTTACCAATAGAACCTGAACAACTCAGGGGTGTCTGATACCAGAATTAGGCATAATGTGCCACATTATAAATCCAGAAGTTTGAGTTGTATGCAGTAGGTTTGATGACAGTCCACAGAAGTCCGAAGCTCTCCAAAATAACCTTTCGGTATTTATTATCTTTAGCTCAGCACTTTCTAGAAAAAATTTACTCATCACTTTTCTTAAGAGAGAAAGCCAAGACATTCTGTCTATAGCCTATCTTTTTTCTTCTTTTCCTTGTTCTTCCTATTGTTGTACTTACTGCTTCACTCCTATTTTTCAAATAATGCTGCAGTAAGAATGAGTCATTGGCTGAGGAGAACTACTGCCTAATACTGCAAGAGCAAATAAGGAAAACAAAGGCAGAGAAGAAATTTTCCAATTTGTTTCCTAGCAGTGACACAAATCTTTAATAATGTTTTCATTGATTACACTCTCTTGCTCAGCATTTACGCTAACAGAGAAAATATTACAGTCTGTAATGTGCAGGACTCAAGTACTGATGAATGATTTACTGTGTCTATCAGCTACTTAATTAGAATTAATTATTCATAGACTTCCCTGATGAAAGACCTCATTATTACAATAATCATATAATGTAGGTTGTCAGTGTTTTCTGAAATACCTTGCCTGATGGGGTTATGGAAATTGCTTGTGATTATAAGTCTAGCAAAAACAAAGACTAGAAAAAAGCCCTGGGATGTGGTCTGACAGAGTTTTCTCATTGCTGTCCATCAAGGCAATCCATCAGACTGCACACCCCAGTGCCTGGCCCAGACCAACCCCTCCATGGGAGCATGGGGCGAGGACATGCTGTTTGTTGCCCGAGTAGGCTGTGAGAGATGCAGCGTGTTCCTTGAGAGGCTGTGGCAGGACCACAGCACTCACGAGGCAGGACTGAACCCCAGGAGGATGGGAGCAGGTGAGTGGCTGTTCTGGCTGCGGGCAGACCTCTGCAGACTGCTGAGGTGCTGGGCTGGAACCTTCCATGGAGCGAGTGCTTCTCTAGGGAATGTCAGCTATTGCTAACTGGCCTTGACTAATGCGAGCTGATGGAGGAGAACAAGGGTTCTCTGAGGGAGCTGGAGAGCCAACGCTGGCTCATGGAGCATGAGAGTCCTCAGCGTGAAAGCCATGACAATTCCTGGCATTGCACACTTTACTTGCAGATCCAGATGAGATGTTGTCTTTGTTAGTACCCCCTCTGTCTTAATCACCCCTGAATATTTTTCCCTTTTTGAGGTGTTCCTTAGAGATTCCAGTTAATTTTAAAGAGCACCCACTTATTTTAGCATTGAGTTCCACCTGTTTCAGATGAGAAGCAATGGCAGAAACGTGGTAGGACAAAGTTAAGCTCACTTGAAAGGAGTATTTTCTGTGTTGCCTTTGTCTTCGTCAACTACATCGTAGCTTGGCAGCAGCCCCTGAGGAGAGATCAGTGATTAGCAAAAGAAATGCATGGCAGAGAGAAAACCAAATTGTAACTGCTACATGGCTGCATGTATCATAGGAATTCCAGGGTCATTAGTTTTAATTAGGTAATTTACTAAAAAGATATTGTTCACATAACATATGCAAGCCTTCACGCCGATTAATGGGAGGACACTGAATAAGCCAGGGCTGTATGAATGAGGCTTGAGGGCTCTCACTTTAGTAGTGTGCTTAAGCCCAAATTGGAGAGAAAATGACCTGTTTAAAACCAGAAATGAAACTATTGATATGTCATTGCTTTCTTGATCATGGTGTAAGCTGTATTTCCTTGTATTTGCTTTATGACGAACAAAAAGCTTTCAGAATTCCTCTTTTGCATTTTTAGATAGCATTTCCCAATGGCGCTAGCTATGGTGTATAATGTGTCAAAGGAAAAAGGCAAACAGGATTAGTTTGTTAGTTGGTGTTTTATCGAGACCAGAAAGAGAGAGAGAGAGAATGAAAGCAGCCTGGGAAGGTGGCATCTTCCTACAAAAGCGAGTATGTGCCATGAAACATAAGGTCTGACTCTTCATTTTATCCTGATGGTCTTTGGGCATCAGTGTCTCTTGTGGGAGATTTCACAACAACATTGGATCTGAACTTTTAGATATTTTCGATCATTTTTAAGCTGCCTGGAAAGACATCTGAGCCAGGGCAATCAGCATCTATGCATCTATGCTTGGAAATGAGGTTAAGTTTACCTAACTGATGGTGTGGATTAACTAGAGCCATGGAGGAAGATCTCAACCAGTCTAAGCAGTAAATGATCTGAATTTACTTTCTGTGTGGTGACTGATGATGGCTGTCAAGGTGAGCTGCTGAAGTATCTCACTTAGACTTATTAGTAGGGGTGAGATGCATTGGTTTCTTCAGGCTGGGCTTCATCAGGCCCAAACTTTCAGTGTTTGGCACATGCCCATAAATGTCTAGTAAGGACAAAGCCCCAGCTGACTGCTTTGGTGATCGCTAAATTGCTGGCTATTAGCTTCGTGCCACTGAGGCTGGGAAGGTAAGAGTTACCTCTCACATGAAAATGCAAGTGGCAGTAATGTGGCGAAGGAGTAATAAAAAGAGAGGTTTGGGAAAGAAGGAGAAAGGAAATGGAGCAATCGCCCTCCCTCCTTCTGCAAAGCACAAGATACTTTGTGCAGTTAATATTGCTCATCTGACAAAAAGCATTTAAACAAACTTGAACTTTTTGTGAAGTTAGCATAAAATAGCGGTGCTTAGAATAGCACACCATTATTAATTCTGAAATTGTTTCAAAGTCCCCTTTTCCTCCCACTCCACACATTACATAGACACAGTTACTGTTATTTTCCTGCTTAACTCCCAGTATATCTGAAAATGAACAATGAAGTATGCTCATATAATGGAATTAGGAAAAAATACATACATTATTGAATTTTGCTGCAGCCTGTCAGGCCTACGGCATGTATGGGGAAGCCTCAGCTCTGGGTGAAAGTGCTTCAGCTGAAGGTAACAGTAGCCCTTGAGCTTTTTCGGTATTCGAAAATCAATTTAACAAATTTCTGTTGACTTGCTTGCATGGAATTATTGCATTATCCCCTGCTTTTCCAGAAGCAGAGGTAAAGCTACAGATTTTTGTCCAAGGCCGTCAGATGATGGTGGTCATGTTGTAAATGACAAAGAGTTGTTTTTACCCCAGAGTTCTTGCTGTGCTGTTGCTGTGTGTCCTGCTGACACCGAGCTGAGATATCGGTGCCCCCCGAAACCCCCCCACCCCAAGCCAGTAGTGCCACCTGGTTCATTGTGGTCAGGGGAAAAAGTGTGCAGGACGTAGCCCCTTCGATGTGTTTATTTACCGGGATGCATACCCTCGTGTGGCAGACTGCGTGTAGTGCATGGACACGGGGAGCCTTGGAAAGCTTGGAAGGACCTTTGGCACTGCTGTGGCAAAATTCAACAGAAATCGGTCATGCCATGTAAGCAATATTTGGGAATGGTCATCTGGGACAGTACTATTAACAGCTCAGACAACTCTCAGATTCCTACAGGAAAAGTATTTGCACTCACGCCTGTGACTCAAATTGATCTCACTTACCATATGAGTCAAATCTGAATCATGATGGATAGAAACATAATTCCTGATTGTCTTGTCATCATTTGCTCTTCTGAAAGCCCTGGTTTTATTTTTTTTTGGCTAATTTTTTTTTATGGTATATTAATATATTTTAAGCTGTCATTACATTGCCATTACAGTGGCACTCTTATTTAACTCTCACTAAGAAACATTTATTTTGACAAATTTCACTTTCTTCCCATACAAATTTCAGAATTCATTTTACCATTATTAAGGAATCTGGGTTTTACTGGAGCTATTTTACTACAAATGTATGATTTTAAAATATGTCTGACTAATTGAATTTGAGCTTAATGAAAACACAGTATTTACAAATTTTGTGCTGTTCCAGGGCTGGATGATCACACTGCTGTTTTTCCACAGTGTGACGGTGTAATGGTGATAATCACAGACAGCGTATGGAGTGGCTGTATTTTTTTTATTAAATCATAGGCCCATGACTGGGGCTATGCGATCATTTTTTGTAACATCCTCTATGTATCACAGGCCATTATAGTTCTTCCATCGACTCCTGGACTGATCCTGGTCCCTTGGGTGTTCCTAAAAGGTATGTAACAATTTGAGGACATTAATCTCCATTTGGCTTCAGTTTCTCATATTCCATGGTGTCTGAATGGAGTTGGACACAAACTCAGCAGAGTATTGTCATGTCTAAGCAATGTGATGCCGTGCCCGGTTAGGGATCCCTGGCTAGTTTTGAGCAAGCTGGCATGTGTTCATGATGCAATGCGGCTTTTGCTGAAGTACTAGCACAGATTCTGGAAGCAATCGAGGAGGAGATGACACAGGGAGCAAATAACCCTTGCTTCTCATCTGGGCTTGTTTGCACCATGCTGTTGCAGCTACACGTCTCTCCACTGGTAGCTTGATGAACACTGGCTGGTATCTCAGCGGTGCTGCAGCAGGCCCACATTTTTCTGCTCCAGAGTATTTTCTCCAGTCTTGAATCATTTCTCTCACTCTTGCCTGCACTGCATGCAAGCATGTACCTGGACTTTATTACCATACTCTACCACTGCGTTTACTGATACCGGATTCACTAGCTTGTGTCTTTTTTCCAATAACCTAGACGAATTTCTGAATCTAGCCTTACTCAAAGATATTTCTCAGATTCATTATTTTTCTGATTCATTTGTTTTGACTGTATAGTTTGTATTCATAATTTCTAGATGTATAAACCTACATTTTGCTGAGTTCAACTGTGATTTTGAGGTTTGGCTTCCCCCCTGCCCCCAGATTTGTTAGCCATTTCTTAATCTTTTTAGCATGCACTTTATTGATACTGTGTTATACTGATTTGTAGACATATTTTGTCATGTTCCAGTACATCAAGTACCTTACAGAGCTGTGTGGATTACATCTACTTTGTAATTTTAAATCAACAAAGCTTATTCTTTTACAGAATGCAATTAGATTTGTTTGAAAAAACTGATCTATTCCCCATAAAACCATGTTGACTGTCATTTATTAGATTCCTACAATTCTTAATCAGTTAAATCATGTACCAGCTTCTTGATTTTATCCAGGATTGATGTCATGCAGAATTATGCTCTTCTTGAATCCTTTTCTTTTTCTGTTTTGCAAACACTTTTTACCAAGAAACCCATAATAGACAGTGCATTTGTTTACAGCAGCTGGGCAGTTGAGAATGCATTAATTAGTATATTGCAGCAGTGGAACTTATTATTTATTACACCATCATCAGAGAACACAATTAAGTTATTGTAGAGTTGCTATGGTTTCCAAAGGAGGTACAGTGCAGACTAATTACCTCAAGATGCCAGATGGTGCTGAATAATTCCTGAGCAAATGCCCCATCACCTCTGCCTCTCCTACGTTTGTGTAGTAAACACAACATTGATAAAATGGAGAATGTAGTGATTTCCCTTTATAGGTCTCCACAGGTTTCTGTTTGCCCTGAGCATATTTACATTCTTCAGACTTTATTGTTTCATTTTCTCCCATCTGTGCAAAGATCCTAATGAATGGACTGCAAACAAGCATGTGAGAAAGCTCTGCTGCTGGACGTCTTGACTGCAAATACTTCATCTGCGCTATACCAGCAATTTTTGCATCGTCTGTCATGGCTATCCAAGGATATGTTGGAAAGAAAGATGCCTGATCCTGGCCACAGGACAAGTAAGTAGCAACAGACACTTTAAGCACAGTCTACACCCAAGATTTCCCTTTAGCCCAAAGCCTCAGCACTCTGTGGATCGTGGGGACATCCCACAGTGCAGCAATGTAGATGGGCATCTCTTTGGACTTTAAGCCTGACCTATAGGATGCTCCATTTAGCTGTGTACATACAATCATTAGGATTTAAAAAAAAACTTGCAAAGCTTAAAGACAGTGTGTCTCTCATTCTTAGAGACAAGTCTTTCTTAGTGTCACAGACACGCATGCCGTAGTCCAAAAGTTCTGTCTGTCCTGAGTGTCAGTCCACAACCAGACACCCTGCAGCATCAGGTCAACACAACACGTAGGTCAGGCTTCGGGTAAGGGCTTTTGTGCCCAATTTCTGCTGCTAGTGTCATAGGGCTGCCAACACACCGCTGCACTGAGACAGCCCTTTAATTTAGCATATCCCTCATTCAGAGTTTAAATTCAGATTTGCAGTGTGGTCGGTCTAGGAAAAGTCATGAAAAGTCAGAACAGCAAATATTTCCCCTCCAAATTCAGAGCTTGTCTAGGCTTTTCCAGGTATTTTCAGTTACTTCATTGATACCTTACTTCTACACAACTTCATGGGGCTTGATGGTCTCTGAGCTAATCCAAGCTGGTGGGGCTCCAGGTTTTTTTAACTTCTGCATGGTGTTTCAGTAATTCCTGTTATGGGGACTCTTCAGGCACAAACACAGCAGTTTGTGTGTCAACCTCTGGGTTCTGCTCTGGGAGCTTCTGGACCTTCTGGGGACAAGGTCCAGGATCACTGGTGAATGCCTGGGAAACCTCTGAGAAACTTAAGGGTGCCTGTGACTGCCAGGTAAGGATGAGGAAAGGGGAAATACAAGGGTGCTTCTGAAGGAAGCTCTGGCAGCTTCTAACAAGCATGATCAGCAACTTTGGACACAGAGTGACTGAAACCTTTGCTGCAGCTTGTGCTGGTTTTGGTCAGGGCAGAGTTATTTTTCTTCACAGTATCTGGTATGAGGTTATGTTTTGGATGTGCCCTGAATACTGGTAAGGTGTTTTTTGGTTGGTGCAGGGGAGTGCTTCCACCAATTGAAGGACTTTCCCAGCTTCTGATACTGCGGCTGCATTCCCAACTCTTGCTGCAGGCAGCGTGGGGGACACACAGCTCATACAGCTGACCCAAACTAACCAAGCACATCAGGCTCGGCAGATAAGCTGCAAGTGGGCTGGGGGCCAGAGCTTGTTTATTTAGCTCGTTTGCTTGTTAGCTCACTCATTTGTTTGTGTGTGTGCTTGCTGTTTGCTCGTGAGTTGGCGGGTCAGCTGGCTCTCCTGGTCGTGCTGTCGCTCGTGGGGCTCGCTCGCACTCTGCTGTGATCACTCCCCGACTCCCCAGCTCTCTGGCTCTGACTCTCACTACTCGTGACCTGGGTGTGCATCGGTCGGTGGGTGGTAAGCAATTTTATCATATGTTTTGTTTTCCATTATTTTCATTACATATTATTAGTAGTGCTGTTAGTATTATTAGTATTGTTGATATTATTAATGTTACTATTTTATTAATTTATATTCAATTATTAAATTTTTCTTATCTCAATCCATAAGCTTCTTAGTATTTTCCTCTGATTCTCCTCCTGCACTGGAGGTTGGAGAGGAGTGAGTGAGTGAGCAGCTGTGTGGTACTTAATTGCTAGCGGGGGTTAAACCACGACACAGCTGCAGTCAGGGAGGATCAAACACACTTTTAGTTGGCAGGTGGGACAAGCCTATAGAAGAGCAAGGTACTTGGTTGTGGTGGTGATGCATGATGGAGCAGCTTCCTTAGGAGGTGTTTGGGCAGCTGTCCCTGTTAGAGTAGAGGCCTTAGTGCAGTCTGAGCTTGAGATGGCACAGGCAGTCCTACAGCTCCCAGGAGTGCTTAGGACCTCTCTGATGTCAGGGGAAATGGCCTCAGGACCTGTGCCACCTTGGAGGAGCTGTGCCACCAAGCGGAAGAGTTGCAGAAGGAAGAGAGCAGACTGTGCAGCATTGGAGAAGATGGGATCTTCTCTGGGATACGGTAGCTTGAATAGCCCTGGACCTTAACTGGAGTAGAGAAGCAGGCAGTGTCCACGCCTAGTCTTAAGGTAAGCTCAACCTCTGGAGAGGGGGAGAGTTGGAAACTGGTGACTTCTAGCACCAAGAGGAAGTATCCTGCCCCATCTGAGGGCTTACAAATACAAAATAGGTTCTCTACACTCAAAAGTG